>NC_057711.1:145447112-145540172 GCF_004010195.1 Chiloscyllium plagiosum | reverse complement strand
CCAACACATGCCCACGCACACACACACACCACACAATTTCTCCCACAATACCCCCCCCCCTCCACCCCGTCTCCATCTCTATCCTATTTTGAAAAAAAACTCATATTTGCAGATTGCTTTAAATGATCTACATCCAAAGGAATTTTCGACATGATCTATTGTCACTGGAATTATTTCCTGGGTCATTTTTGGATGTTTGAAATATCTTTGCCTATAGACAGTGGTGTAAATTCTGAATTCTTCCTTGAGAACACTCCACTTGAGTTTATCAGGGTATCTGGTGAGATGTGAGCAAGTAAGACAATACTGTTTTTAATCTGTTGAGTAGCTAGTGAATGACTGACAGCGTACACTGTGCAGCGTATGTGGTATTTAAATGCAATGGCTGTTTATTCAGAATTATTTGTATTGGTTATGTCAGCATTTTGATTTGGTTCCATCTTATGAGAGGTTTATATTTGTTTGTGACTAACAGATGGTTACTGGATTACAGATTAAGACTAGTCCATTATCCTTCAGCAAGCTATTGGAGATGCTGGTGCATTATTTATTTACTGATATTTCTTCGTGTTTTTGACCATCAGTGTGCTCTCTGCAAAATGCATTATGATAAAAAAAAGGTTATTGCAATGTGTACTGAAATGACCTCTCTAATAATAAGATCTATGATTTTCATGGTTGACGGATGCTTTCAATTATAAATTGTAGCGCTGAAAATAGTCATCACTAAATATTAAAGGGAGAGGCTGAATAGGTTGGGTCTTTTTTTCCCGGACCATCAGTGGCTGAAGAGAGAGATTTATAAAACCACGAGAGGCAACGATAGCATGAGTAGTCAAGATTTCTTTTACCCAGGGAGTCTAAAACTAGAGAGCATAGGTTTAAGGTCAGAGGGGAAAGATATAAAGAGGATCTGAGGGTAACTTTTTAATGCAGAGAATGGTGTGCGTATGTAATGAGCTGCCAGAGGAAGTGGTGGCGGCTGGTACAATTACAACTGGTACAATTTAAAAGGCAGCTGGAGGGGAATATGAATCGTAAGGGTTTAGAGGGATATGGACCAAATGCTGGCAAATGGGATTAGGTCACACTGGGATGTCTGTTCGGCACGGGTTGAGTTGGACCAAAGGGGCTGTGTCTGTGCTATGACTGTATAATAGCACATTTTATCTGGCATCTTTTATTGAGTATGACGTAGGCTGAAAACATTTTGTCAGATGTGTTCAGCATTTTTAGTGGTGATAGACATTTGTAGGGGGTTGGGTGTAGGTAACTAAAGACAGGACACATCCATCAAAGTTTTACCTGCACATCCACCAATATCATTTATTGTATCCGTTGCTCCCGATGCGGTCTCCTCTACATTGGGGAGACTGGACGCCTCCTAGCAGAGCACTTTAGGGAACATCTCTGGAACACCTGCACCAATCAACCACACCGCCCCGTGGCCCAACATTTCAACTCCCCCTCACCTATTGTACTCTATGCTACTTTCTCCCCACCCCACCCTCCTCTAGCTTATCTCTCCATGCTTCAGGCTCTCTGCTTGTATTCCTGATGAAGGGCTTTTGCCCGAAACGTCGATTTTACTGCTCCTTGGATGCTGCCTGAACTGCTGTGCTCTTCCAGCACCACTAATCCAGAATCATAAGAAAGCCACAAGAGTCACCAGGACGGGGCAGGAAGGGGCCATATGCGTTGAGCATGGTATGAGGACAAGGCAGATGGCGGTTTCATGAGGATAGGACTAGAGAGGGGCTCATGAGTGCAGGGCCGGGAAACGGAATCACAAGGACAGGGCTTTGATGGGGTCTCATGAAGACAAGGCTGGCCAGTTGCGGGAAGAGGGCTGGAAAGGATGGGGGGATGTATGAACATGGCTGGAAAGGAATGGGGCCACAGGGTTGTCGAAGTGTGCAAAGACATGATTAAAAGACTGACAGTTGTTGCAAATATAAGGGGATTGGCTTCATTTGATGGGAGCAAGCATTTTGATGTTGAAATGCTACATCATGGAATCCATTGGAATAATGGAATAAATAGACAAGTGAAAGGTAAATTTGAGAGAGGTTGGAGATTGGTTCTCACTGTTTACGGGATATAGAGCTCAGGGATATGAGGAAGACACAGGAAAGGTTGAGTCATTCGAAAACAGATGTGACCGTATTCGTTTAGGGGATGGTGGAGCAAAAACAAGCCATGCTATAGAAGTAGTGGATAAGGGGTTTGAATATAACCTCAGTGGTTGGTTACATTGCACTGAAACGAGTTTGAACAACTATCTGAGACTGAGCTGATGAGCATCCTGAACAATAAGGAGAGAGCTTTGAGTTGAAAAAAGAAAGCCAAGTTTAGGGGATGGTGGAGCAAAAACAAGCCATGCTATAGAAGTAGTGGATAAGGGGTTTGAATATAACCTCAGTGGTTGGTTACATTGCACTGAAACGAGTTTGAGCAACTATCTGAGACTGAGCTGATGAGCATCCTGAACAATAAGGAGAGAGCTTTACTTGCTTTGAGTTGAAAAAAGAAAGCCAAAACTTTGGATCATCCATAGCTTACGGTCTAATTGGAGCTCTGAGCGTGTGGGATGACAGCAGAGTACTGATGCCGGATATCATTGGTGTTCTTATAAAACATTATTGTCAATTATTATGTGAGCTCTGGTGTTTTTGTTTATCCAAACTGGATTGAAACAAGTTAACAAAAAACATGCAAAATTAATTATTCCCTCTTTTAATGTAAGATAATCAATCGCTCACTAGTCAGCACAGCAGAAGAAACCTGTTTCAAGTGAATGTAATTGTCTTTTGAGGGAGTGTAAAAGGTGAGCCATGAGATTTTATCGCCCTTTTACTCTCCTTTGTCCTCTTTCTCTCTCTCTAGCCCGTTCCCCCTTCATCTCTGTCTTCTTGCCCCTCTCACTTCTCTATTTTTGCATTATTCACAGAATATGAACATTGCTGGCTAGCCAGTCTTGACTGCCCATCCCCAATTTCTCAGAAGGCAGTTAAAAGTCAAACACATTTTCTCTCTCTTTCTCTCTCTTGTCTCCTCTCTCTCTCTCTCTCTCTCTATATATATATATATTAGTTATTTCAGTCTTTGATGTCAATTTCCATGAGTAATGCTTCCACCTGTCATCTGAAAGTTTGATTTTCCCCCCTCCAGAGACAACTGAAACATAGATTTTGTGCTTGTGCCTTAATGCAGCAATGAGGAGGTGGTGCTGGAGTAGTGGTAATGTAATTGACCCAGCAATCCAGTGGCTGCAGGCTAATGATCTGGGAATATGGATTCATACCCCACCACAGCACTTCATTAATAAATATGAAATGTGCAGCTAATATCAGTAGCGGTGACCATGACAACAATCCTTGATTGTTGTAAGAACCTTAATGTCCTTGAGGGAAAAAAAATCTCCCATCTTTATTTATTCTGGTGTACACATGACTCCAATGTTATTGACTCTTAACTGCCTCTGAAAACGGCTGAGCTGCTACTCAGTTCAAGGACAATAGGGACGCCTACAAATGGCATCTCATGAAAGAATAATGGAAAACTTACACACAATTTCTCAAACATCCTCCACCCTATACAAGCAAAAGAGAAAGAAATGGTTTCTAATCCTTGAGTTAATACAATACAATAAAATACAATACAATAAATATGAACAAACAAAAAAAAAGGCACAATAGCTTCTGGTTGCTATGCTAATAAAAAGATTTGAGTTACCTCTTCCAAGCCATGGTATTGGATTATAGCTGGTAAAATCTTGCAGATGTGGTGTTCCAATGTATGTACTATCCTTGTCATTTTAGTTGGAAGTCATCATGGATTTGTAAGGTGCTTCTTAAGGATCTTTGGGGAATCTCTGCAGTGCATCTTGTAGGTAGTAGCAGCAGAGGTGGTGGGAATGCATGTTTGTGGATGTGATGCCAATTGAAAGCGCTGCTTTATCATGGATGGGATATGGAACAAAGCTTGGGGGTGGGGGAGAGCGAGTTGGGGTGGAACCAAACAGTAGTGAAGAAGTGGTGACTCAGCTGTTCTCTGGAGGGAGTTGGCAGTTTTTTGAGGATATAAAGGCCTGAACTAGTTAATGCTAAGGTGTGCACTAAGCATCATCCTATATGATGATGTCATTGGGCAAGGGAACAGCATTAGACTGTGAATAGGACTGAGTAAGTAACTTAGAGGTTCCTGCAAAGTCTTAGTAACAATATCTTTCGCACAATGTACCTTGCTTTCAAGTGAGAAATTACAGCTTAGTTAAGATAAGCTGTCTTGTTAAACTACCAAAACCTTTATTCCTCAACCACACGAGACCTTGCAGCTCCCAACCAGAAGGAGGATGCTGGCAGCAAAAACTACCAGATGAATGTTACGCCATGAGAAGCAGAGGTGAAGATTCAGCTTGCAACATGGTGCCAGTGGTCGGTACAGCTTTGTCATAGAACTAGATAGCAAGCAGTGGAGGCCTATGTGACAGGCAGCAGCTGAAACACCTTAACTTTCAGGAACCTGCAGAAAAGAACCTTGTGGCAAGATTCTACAAGACTGAATCTACAGTTGAAGGTGAAAAGTATGTCCGACCTGGCAAAAAGCATGGAAGTGAGCTAGAAACTCCAGGGACCTGGAATGCTCATCACACCTGATAAGTTATAGATAGTGTTAGGTGCCGACAGACTGTAGGAATTGCCCCGAGTTGAGGTTTAGCTGGAGAATGACAGACCATCAAGACTCCATGAGTGAAGTTGAAATCTCTTGTGAGCAACGGAGGACATTTAAACAACAGGCGGTTTGTTTTAGACGGTGATGCAAGTAGGTTCATTGCGTGTTCTTAAGACAGACATAGATATATTCTTGTTAGGCAAGGGAATCTAAAGTTATTGGGTGCAGACTGTAGAATTCGAAACACCAGAAGATCAGCTGGGATCTAACTTAAAGGCAGAGCAGGCTCAAGGGGCTGAATGGCCTAATTCACATGTTCATATCTGCCAAAGTAGGACACAGTCACAGAGTACCAAGAAGTCAAATAGCTTCTACCACCAATAGGTTCATGAGATTGTAGAGATTACAATGGATGAAAAAACAATGGTATTCTTCAGGGAGTAGGTGACCCAAAACTAGCCTTTTGGCTAAGAGATATTTATATCAATGGGCCTCACACTATTTTAAGCGTGAGGGTGAAGAAACACTGTTTCTGGCTTACAGCAGTATAACTACATCATTTAGGAGACGTACGACTAAGCATGAAATACAATCAGATTTATAACTAAGGACTGTCAGATAGTAGAAAACCTATTACTTCGCAATCAAGAATTCTTCTGCTTAAAGCATGACTAGATATTGTGAATGAAATACTTTTGAGTTGATTTATTATTGTCATATATACCTAGGTACAGTGAAAAGTTTCATTTTGCATGTGCTACAAGCAATTCATATCATACAAAGTCCATCAGGGTAATAGAACAGAGCAAAGAATATAATGATGTAGAAATACCAGTGTTGGATTGGGTGGACAAAGTCTGAAGTCACATGACACCAGGTTATAGTCCAACAGCTTTATTTAAAACCACAAGCTCTTGAAGTGAATACAATGTTACGGCTGCAGAGAAAGTGCAGAAAGAGTGAGAGCAACCTTAAGCTTAAAATTTGAGAGATCCATTCAGGAGTCTAATAACAGTGGGGAAGAAGCCATTCCTGAACCTGTTGGTACATGTATTTCAGCTTTTGTATTTTCTGCCAGCAGAAGAGGTTGGAAGAGATTGTAACCAAGGGTTGATGTTGGTTGCCTTTCCAGGGCAGCAAGAAGTAACATTGAGTCAATGGATAGAAGGTTGGCTTGCATGATGGCCTGGGCTGGCTTCAAGTGGTGCAAGAGGTTAAATCAGTTAAGATAAAGAAACAACTGTTAAGGATCAGCCAATCAGGCTAAAAAGGTCAAAGAAAGTTTGGTTAGGGAACAACAAGTGGAAGATTTCATTGGGCTCCCTAGACTCTGGCAGAAGCCTAACAAAGCAGAATCCATTACAATCAGCTATGTTGGTGTAAAGGTGTTGTTTCATACTGAAAGCAGAATTGAGATCTATGACTTGACAGGGGTGGTAGAAATGTTTTCCAGTCCTGTTAACACTGATGACCACTATACTATACTTGAGCTCATCATTGAATTTTTATCACCAGTCACTTAGATTGCATTACAGCTTCATAAACACACAGTGAAGTCGGACTCCAGTTTGGTTTCAAATGTCGAGAAGGCACAAGTTCCTGCTTAATATTTTGTTTCTGTCTTGTCAGTATCAGTAACAGATCATCTAGGAGAAAGTGAGGACTGCAGATGCTGGAGATCAGAGCTGAAAATGTGTTGCTGGAAAAGCGCAGCAGGTCAGGCAGCATCCAAGGAGCAGGAGAATTGACGTTTTGGGCATGAGCCTGAAGAAGGGCTCATGCCCGAAACATCGATTCTCCTGGTCCTTGGATGCTGCCTGACCTTTGCGCTTTTCCAGCAACACATTTTTCAGCTCAGTAACAGATCATGTCATGCAAAAAGCAGTTCTCAAGTAGCATGGTAGAGGAAGTGAATAGGCTCCCTTCACCAATAACATTGAGGATGAATGATCAAATTGAAACAAGGAGCTTCAGTCTATTATAAATCTATGTTACAGATATGCATACAGCACCAAGGAAGCTATCACTGAGATGGAGCATGTCCACAGGTTCAGGACATGGTCAAGAAGAAAGTGTCTGGTTTTGTCAGGATCCTGACAAAAGGATAACTGTCTCTGTCAAGAGGCCATCAGTTTTCTTTGAAGGAAGTTCATGAGATTAAATGTCCTTCAAAGATTGTAAGGAAACAAATGCCTGTTTGAATAGGAAAGAGATCTTCCATGAAGGAAATCCAAGAGATTAAAGGTTTTCCAGTTTGTATGGGCTAACAAACTTCTGTATCAAGAATAGATACAAAATCAGTATCTCCAACACAGAAGCCAGCCAACCTATCAAGTCTGAATAAAACATGTCCTGGCTGTATAGTAAAATGATCAGACCATCTGAAATACTGAAGTCAGAGACTTGGGGAGGGAGATAGGAAAGTGTAAATGTAATTATAGACATAAATGTATAAATAATGATAATGGGTGGAAAAACTTTATATCAGGATGTAAGGGATTGAAAGGGTTAATGGTGAGGCTTGCATTTCGAACATGATAATGTCAATTGGCTCATCGATGGAGAGACAGCTTTGGACTACAAAAGTATAAGACCTGGTGTAGAAATAAGCCTCATAGTTTTAATAACAATATCTGTCATACCAGTATAACTTGTATCTATTTGCAATCACATTATAAATTACAGCCTCTTCTCGTTACACTCCCAAGTGTTCTTCTCTACTGCACTAGACCAAGCTGGCCCTGTGGATCCCTACCAGAAACTAGGATGGTGATAGCAAATTGACAAGCTGAACTCCAGTGATGTTCCATTATACAACACCAGAAAGCAAGTTGATGTTTGGGACCATACAGTGGTGATATAAGCATTTGGAGAGACCGTTCATGTACCAGTGTCCAGAATTCAAAATGATTTCCAATTCCTGTTCAGTGGTGGCAAGGTTTACAGAGATGAGATCGACAACCAGTTTATTTATTGGTGATGATTTGTTGTACATTAGCCCTGACAGCACTGGAGAAGCTACTCTTTTCTGTAGTGATGGAGGGAGCAAAAAAAAAAGTTTGTGTTTGCTTAGTACTCTTCATGAATTCAGGACATCTTACTTTATGGCACATGCTTCGTATCCAAGGTGCTGAACAGCCAATTAAGTATTTATATAGTTTAGTAACTGTAATAGTATGGGGAAAAGAAGTGACATGGGAAAGCAAATCTTAGCAGGACTTATACACTTAATGGTAAGGTCCTAGGGACTGTTGCTGAGCAAAGAGACCTTGGAGTGCAGGCTCATAGCTCCTTGAAAGTGGAGTTGCAGGTAGACAGGATAGTGAAGAAGGCGTTTGGTATGCTTTCCTTTATTGGTCAGAGATTGAGTACAGGAGTTGGGAGGTCATGTTGCGGCTGTACAGGACATTGGTTAGGCCACTGTTGGAATATTGCATGCAATTCTGGTCTCCTTCCTATTGGAAAGATGTTGTGAAACTTGAAAGGGTTCAGAAAAGATTTACCAGGATGTTGCCTGGGTTGGAGGATCTGAGCTGTATTGAGAGGCTGAACAGGCCGGGGCTGTTTTCCCCGGAACGTCGGAGGCTGAGGGGTGACCTTATAGAGATTTACAAAATTATGAGGGGCATGGATAGGATAAATAGACAAAGTCTTTTCCCTGGGGTTGGGGAGTCCAGAACTAGAGGGCATAGGATTAGGGTGAGAGGGAAAAGATATAAAAGTGACCTAAGGGGCAACTTTTTCACGCAGAGGGTGTTACGTGTATGGAATGAGCTGCCAGAGGATGTGGTGGAGGCTGGTACAATTGCAACATTTAAGATGCATTTGGATGGGTATATGAATAGGAAGGGTTTGGAGGGATATGGGCCAGGTGCTGGCAGGTGGGACTAGATTGGGTTGGGATATCTGGTCGTTATGGACGGGTTGGACCGAAGGGTCTGTTTCAATGCTGTACATCTCTATGACTCTATGACTCTATTTGAAACCAAGTAAACAGGGAGATAGCCTCTGCTTAAACATATCACCTGAAAGGTGGAATTTCCAATAAAGCAATATTCCTGCAAATACAGTAGAGCCTCATTTTGTATTTTAATTTTGCCAAAGGTAAGCTTCTCTTTTAAACAAAATACAAATAGCAAAGAAATGATGTAGACTAATGGAGTTCAGTAGAAATTGCTGGATTAATTACAAACCAGACAGAGAAAGCAGTGACAAAACTTTATTTAGTCATTGAAAATTTAATAACAGAAATGGTCAAAAAATAGCAAAGATAATGAAAGTACAATTGATTCAATTTAAGTGGTGGTGATTTGGGGTTGCTGTTTAAAATTTGCTGTGATTGTAAATATGAGATGGCTTTTGAAAATCTGAAAGTTAGTTTATTCAGTGGGTTTCAAAGCTGAGTAGTTTGTGCATTAAAGCAGTCTTAAACTGGAAAATATTTTGAAACCAAGTGGCTTTGTACGAGTTATAAAGCCGTTCCTTAAACACAGCTCTTCCAGCTGAATGTCTGGAAGACTGAAAGAGCATTCTTCTTAAAAAAAAAATGCCTTCGACTGTTTTCTATTGATGGCAGATGCTGTCTTTTGTGATACACTATCTCTTCTGCTGCCTCTGAGCAAAGGCTTTTGTGACAGTAAAGATAACTGCGCAGATTTGCTGAAAGTAGGTTTTGGATATGACTGCATGCCGTTTACCCAATAACGTCTGTGCAGCTGTACAGTGAGACAGCCCTGCCCAATCCTCATAAACTGCAGTGCCTGTAAAACCCTTGCCTGCTGTTTATGCCGGAACATCCGTGAACTACAGGACAGTTTAATAGTCCCTCATGAAGGAAAAATTACAGATAAGCAATGTAAGTAATGTGCAGCGTGTGTTGCTCTTTCTCTTAAAAGAAAAAGCAAGCTTGCTTGTGATGTATGTTGCATTTCTTGCTTATAGCGTGTGGTTTGTAATTTTTCTTGCAGTTTCTTTTGATCCCCAGTGTATGACACAAGCTGTACTGCGCATTTTTATTGGTAGTGGGAGGAGCTTCAGGTCCAAGTGACTATGAGGAGCTCAGATAATAATTCTATTTAAATTGTATATTGTTTAATTGTAACTGAATGTATATGGTATAGAACAGATGCTGCTACAATGATTGTCGCAGTGCCAATGAATCGATTTTTAAGCATGGCTACCTTGTTAATGCATTGGTGGACTCAGCAATGAATTAATTGTTGTAGTTATTGTGTGTAAGCTTTAACGAAACAGACTGTACAAAATAATATGTGACTAGAATGATCACTTAACATGCTTAATAGTAATTGTGGGTTTGTGTCTGTGATTAAGTTGGACAAGACTTATTGATTTGACTTGGAGCAGCTTGTAGTGCATAACATATTCCTCCGGAAAGCAGCAGTTTGGTTTATGCTTTCATATATTAAACAATATGTATTTGCCATGTTTAATTACTTTGTTCATTCTAAATAACTTATCCAAGGCCAGAATTTTCAGGATTCCTTTGAGGAACAGAAGTGGGCTAGGGTTGAAAATATCAGTCCGGCTGGCATGCCAGTTTTCTGGTTGCTGATCGGGGGTCAGAAGGTGTGCAGGATTTAGGCCCAGCCCATAATCTATTGCTAAGGCAAATTAAGAAGGTTAAAGTGCGCATTGAGAGCTTGTTATGATTTTCATGGGAACAAAGCCACAATTACTATAGAGGCAGATACACTATTAATGAGCTCCATGGTCATGGTCACCTCAAAAACAAAAGGGTGAATGGCACATAAGGGGATATATGCCCAAAGATTTTGGTGCCGTTGACTCAGGTGGCAAGGGGAGTCAGCAGGAATTTTATAGATACTGCAGAGTGTTTTCTGGCATCGTGGGAGCATGAGGAAGAGTCAAGACCTACAAGCACGCATGGAGGATCAACATGAACACAAAGTCTCTTGCAGTGGGGATATGGCTGTCAGGTTTAGGGCCCAGTGGTGATGAGGAACCATGGCATCTGAGATTCACTCCCAAGTGAGTGAATGACATTTGGAAGCACAGCTTTTATATCTGCATGACTTTCCAGCATTACTCACCTGCCCAATTATTTGCTTAAACACAGAACAATCTCTGACTACGAACAAGAGGATGTTTGTTTACAAAATCAGATCCAACATCTAATTAACGTGCTCATGTGTATGCAAATTGTTTTTAGTTCTGGCAAAAGGATGAGGGTACACTGAAAATGTTTCTGTAATGGCTCTTAGCCAAGGTGGCGAAAGACAGAACAAAATTCACTGAGAATTCAGACCTATTGTTCCATAGTCATTGAGAGTTTTTTTGAGGTACATCAGAATACTGAGGATATCTGACTATTTCCAAATCAGACCACCCCTGGTTCAGCTGTTGGAAGTTAATATGGCTTGATACTACAATGTCTGATTAGACAAGAGATTTTGGAGAGCCTCCTTTCTCTCTCTGCTTAAGAAAATTTGACACTGGAGATTAAAGTGATGATGTAGTTGAATTATAAAGCTACTGCCTTTGATAAAAAGCGAGAGCTTCTATGTTACAGGATGTAGATTACATTCCCCATTACATCATGGACTAAGGCAGTTTACAATATTGTCTCTTTTTGAACTATGAAGAAAACTATTAAAACATCGCCGAGTGAAAAACAAGATTGTGCAAGACTTTCTTATTTTGAATGACAGTATGTTACTTGATGTCACTGTTTCCTGTTCCCGTCTTATTCTCGCCCCCTTTTGCCTTTCTCCCTTTAGCCTCATCCTTTCCCTCCCTCCCATCCAGTTATCCCCACTTATCCTTGCCCCCTTTGTCCAACGTGCATCCCACCTCAACCTTCCCACCCCATTCTTCCTGTCCACATCTACCCCCACCCAGTGCTTCCCCTTTCTTATCCCTTCCCCAGTTTCTTATTCCTTTCCTCCGGGTGCTCCGGTTTCCTCCCACCATCCAAAGATGTGCAGGGTCAGGTGAATTGGCCATACTAAATTGCCCGTAGTGTTAGGTAAGGGGTAAATGTAGGGGTATGGGTGGGTTTCGCTTCGGCGGGTCGGTGTGGACTTGTTGGGCCGAAGGGCCTGTTTCCACACTGTAATCTAATCTAATCTAATCTACCCTTCCCATGTTCCTTCTACTCCCCCAACCCTCCACTTATCCATACACCCCTATCATATCACCATCCAAAGGCAAGACATCTCTAACTTGAACTTTGTTTAATTAATATCTACAACCCACTGGATAGTGATTTCCAAAGGTTCACTACTCTGTATGTGAGCAGTTGGTTTCTTACTTAGCTCCTAAATGGCCTATTCCTTTTTTTTGAGAGTGTGACAACAAGTTTGAGATTCTCTGATCAGAACAAACATCTTTTCATGCTTAACCTTGTCTTGCCCATGGACAAAGTGGAACGAGAAGGTACAGTATATTTGGATTTCTCAAAGTCGTTTGATAAAATGTCATATTATTACGCAAGGTATGAGCTCATGGAGTTAGGGTGGTATATTAGCCTGGATAGAGGATAGCTAAGTTAGCAGGAAACAGAATCAAGTTGACAAGCTGTAACTAGTGGCATGCCTCCAGGATCAATGCTGGGGCCTCACCTATTTATGATCTATATTAATGATGTGAATGAGAAAAATAACTATTAAAGCCAGATTTGCTGATGATACAAAGATATGTAACAAAAATGTTATGAGGAAAGTACAAAGAGTCTATAAGGGGATAAGTGAATGGGCAAAGATTTGGCAGATGGTGCTTACTGTGCGAAAATGTGGGGTTGAGTTCAAGAAGAATGAAAGAGCAGAACATTTTTTTTAAATGGAGAGAGGCTGCAGAATGCTGAGTGTCCTTGTGCTTTTAATGCAAAAGTTTAGTAGACAGCTATAGCAAGTATTTTGGAAGTCAAATTGAATATTTGCGTTCAATGTAAAGAGACTGGAATACAAGCATAGAGAATTCTTGTGACAATTTTTCAGTGCATTGGTGATGCCACACTTAGAATACTCCAGTCAGACTTGTTCACTTTACTTAAAGAAGGATTTACATGCATTGGAAACAGTTCAGAGAAGTTTCATTATGCTGATTCCTGGTATGAAGGATTTCTCTTGACGGCAAGAGTTGTGCAGCTTAAGCTACTCCTCATTGGAGTTCAGATGAATGAAAGGTAAACTGATTGAAATGTTAAGGTTGTGATTGGACTTGCCAGCATAGGTGTTGAGAGAGTGTTTCCCCTCATGGATACATCCAGAACTTGGGGCACAGTTAAAATAATGAGTCTCATCTTTGAGTCTGAGCTATTGGAGAATTTCTTCTCTCAGAGGGACGTCAGTCAATAGAATTTTCTTTTGCAGGAAGCTGTGGAGTTTGGGTCATTTGCATATATTCAAGATTGAGTTAGACAGATTTTTCATTAATAAGGGAATTTAGGGTTGTGATGTTTAATCGGGAGGTGGAGTTAGAGCCACAGTTCGATCAGTCATGGTTATATTGACAGACCGAGTGTGATCAAGGGACCAAATGGTCTACTCTTCAGCCTATTTCTTATGTTCTGATCTTTAAAGGAAGGGAAAGAGGTAGAGAGGTGCAGGGCTGGTGTTCTAGAGCTTGGGGACTGGACAACTGAAGGCATAGCCATTAATAATAAAGCAGTTACAATTTGGAATGTACAAGAGGGAAAAATCTGAGGAGCATAGAAGGATTTGAAAATAATGATGAAAATCTTAAAGTCAGCACATTTCTTACCATGAGCCAAATAGGCCAGCAAACAACAGGATGATTGGTGAATAAGACTTGGTATGAGTTCAAGATGTGGGCAGCAGAGCTTTGGATGTCTCAAATTTTCAAAGGATACAATGTGGGAGACCAGCAACGAGTACATTGGAATAGTAGTCATGATTTGGAGATGCCGGTGTTGGACCGGGGTGTACAAAGTTAAAAATCACACAACACCAGGTTATAGTCCAACAGGTTTAATTGGAAGCACACTAGCTTTCGGAGCGACGCTCCTTCATTAGGTGATAGTCACTATCACCTGATGAAGGAGCGTCGCTCCGAAAGCTAGTGTGCTTCCAATTAAACCTGTTGGACTATAACCTGGTGTTGTGTGATTTTTAACTTTGTACATTGGAATAGTTTATAACGGTAATGAAAGTATGAGTGAGGTTATCAGAAGCAGATGAAAACTGATAGACAGGAAGGATATCAGATGGTGTCACAGAGGTGGAAATTGGCAATCTTACTGATCTCACAATTAAGAAGCTTTGCAAGATTATCTCTGGGTTAAATGTGACTTCAAGACCACAAACAAACTGAATTAATTTCAGACTCAAATTCTAACTGTTCAGAGCATTCTTCTATAATTTAACACATCTTCTGTGTTGCGGATGTGTTTTGTCTTCCTTGTTTGTATATAATAGGGGAGTTGTCTTGCACACTGAGATCTTGGCAGTTGTTTTCTGCATTTTCATTCACTTTTTTGCAATCATATTAACTGCCATCTAGCTGTGGTAATTAAATGGAATATCTTATGACTTGTCCAATTTCCTGGCTATTTAAAAAGTGAATAAAAGTTCTTATAGAATTCCTGCAGTCTTGTTGTGCCCTAGCTTTGACAGTTGCATCAGCATTTGTGTCCAGCTTATAGCCCAATTATTTGCGATCCCACTTTGCTCCAAAACACTGCATATTATCAATGATAAAATAATCAATGATAGGAAATGTATTTTGTTTATGGTTTGTGGTTTATGCTTGAATTTTGTGAAAGTTGAAGACATAGATTCAACATGTCAAAAGTAAGAAAGCTACAAATGTTTTCATTGTGTCCAATAATGTCCTGTTGCAGTATCACAGCCATGGTTGGATTGACTTATTGATGCATTTAAGATTATTTTCATTCATTCTTTCTTTCATGGGATGCTAACATCACTGGTAAAATTAGCATATTTTGCCAATTCTTCATTGCCTCTTGAATGGCATTGCTCGCTATGCCATTATAGACAGCAGCTAAGAGTCAACTACATTTCTGAGCCTGGAGTTACATATAGTCCAAACCATGTAATGATGGCACATTTCTTTCCCTAAAGGACATTAATGAACCAGCTGGACTTTTGTAAAAATTGATATTGTCATGGACACAGATATTGTTATAGTAAGCTAGCTAACTGTCCATTTCAGAGTTATTACTACCACTCAAATCAAATTCAAACTAATTCAAATACCAACATTTGAATGAACCTATTTACCCAAAACATTAGCCTGAGTGTCTCAATTACTAGTCTCCCTTTCAATAATGTGTATTGGTAGCATATTTATAAAGCAGTAATGGGCATTGATGAAGTCTCTGCCAGAACCGTCAAAATTCTAAATCATAAATCTTGTTATTTATGGCAGTTCCCCAGCTACCTTGAACAAAGAACAAAGAAAATTACAGCACAGGAACAGGCCCTTCAGCCGTCCAAGCCTGCACCGATCAAGATCCTCAATCTAAATCTGCTGTCTATTTTGTAGGGATCTATATCCCTTTGCTCCTGCCCATTCATGTATCTATCTAGATACATCTTAAATGACGCTATCGATCCCACCCCTACCACCTCTGTCGGCACCCACTACCCTCTGCATGAAGAATTTTCGATGCATATCTCCCTTAAACTTTTCCCCTCTCACTTTGAACTCATGACCCCTAATAATTGAGTCCTCCACACTGGGAAAAAGCTTCTTGCTATCCACCCTGTCCAAACCTCTCATGATTATGTCGGTCTCAATCAGGTCCCCCCTCAACGTTTGAAGTTTAATTACTTTCTATATTGAATGGGTTTTCTGTCTGTTGTATATCCTGTCCTCAGCATGCTATCAAATGCAACAGAGACTGGCCTGGAGAACACAAGGTTTGTGGTGACACCACCTGCAACTTAAGCATCATGCCCGAGGAGGCTGCACTGGGTGAGAAATAGGAATCTTAGGCAAGGAATGAACTGCCATGTTCAATACTCTCAGCAATGCAGGATGCTATGAGTTATTTATTAGTTGGCCCGATAATGTGAAGAATAATTTTCTCCATGGAGTTCCAGAGAAGCAAAGCCCTTGTCATCTGTTTTGAGTCTGTTCTGCTGCTTTCCCTGCTGGCGTGTCACAAGTCAGAGCAAAGAATGTCCATGATTATGAAGCACTGTTTGAGTGATGGGCTGAATAGCTGGAGGTATGTGAAGGCAGTGAGGAGTGGCTGTAAGCTGACAGTATTGTTAAGTATGTGAAGTGGAGGTTGTTTAAATGGATTATAGGCCTGAGTACTGAGTGCTAGGGCCGTACTGCAGTAAACAGTGTGAGGGGTTTTGTAGTGGATTGGCGATGTCACGTGAAGATACATTTACTCACCTTGACCGCTCAGGTGAGGTCATTAGACTTGTGCCACTGCTGTCTAGCCCTATGAAGCAGATGTTTGGAACAGACCTCAATGTCCACTGTCTGTCAATTTGAAGTAACCTCCCTTGTTTCCTTTGGATATATTTCTTCTGGCCCTGCTGATTTACCTATTTTCAATATTGCTAAAGCCGCAAAGTTTTCATTTTTATTCTGTTTATCCCAACCAATTTTGTAAATACCTTCGCAAACTATTTATTAAAGACCACACTTACATTTTGTATCTGTACACATGGGTTAGTATTTTGGTTTCTACTTTGTCATACTCTTTTCTTAATTATCCAAAATCAAGACTTTATTTTAACTTGGAATCTTATAATTGAAGTTTAATGTAAACGTATATTGTCTACTCTAGTAATTTTGTTTTCTTCTTCATTTTTTTCATTGTCAATGCCTTTCTTATGTTTTCCTCTCCCACACACTCTTTTAAAACCCAAATCCTTGATTAAAGGTTTTGATCACTCCTAGTTCTCTGCTTTTGGTTTGATGTACATTTATCACTTTTTGGAGAATGTTACCATGTTTTCTGTTGTAAAATGAAGGTGAGTACACCTTGCTGCATGAATCAAAAGGAACTGGTTTACCATTAACCGTTAGCAATAAAGTGGATCAGTTCCCGTGTTGCCTCAGCACAGTTATTCAGTCAATTGCCTGACATAGAAATCAGCAAGATTCTGGGCTTGTACCTTTGTTGGATTACCTAATCTCTACAAGATGCATTGGACCTAGTATTTGAGTTAGTGAGGGGTAGAAAAAACAAGAGTTGTTAGTCTTGAATGGATGTGCCCAGCAGTCTCTGCTGAAATTACATATTCATGGGAATTTAACTGAAAAGCATTGCCCACTTCAGTGACAGTCCTATGATTCAATAACCTGCTTATGTTCACAGTTGAGATTCGCACATGAATATTGATAATTTGGACCAGGTCAGACAGTGGCACGGTGGCTTAGTGGTTAGCACTGCTGCTTCACAGCATCAGAGACCCGGGTTCAATTCCAGCCTCAGGTAACTGTCTGTGTGGAGTTTGCACACTCTCCCCGTATCTGCGTGGGTTTCCTCCGGGTGCTCCGGTTTCCTCCCACAGTCCAAAGATGTGCAGGTTAGGTCGATTGGCCATGCTAAATTGCCCATCGTGTTTGGTTTATTAGCCAGAGGGAAATAGGTATGGGTGGGTTACTCTTCGGAGGGTCGGTGTGGACTTGTTGGGCCGAAGGGCTAGTTTCCACGCTGTAGGGAATCTAATTAAACAAATGAGGCCCTTGGAATTATATAACAGCAAGGGGTGATACCTTTGAGTGGAGAAAATGAAAGAAAATTGTTAAGAAATAAATAATGTAGATTTGGAATCCTCTGTCCTGAATTTGCTTCTTAACCGCGCACTGTTAACAATGTACAGAGTCTCCTTCATGGTATTCATGCAGCGAGATTACTTGGTGCAATATGATTAAGAATGGATGTGTTTTTGTGTTTCTGATTTTGATTAGGACCTATTCAGGATGCAGGCATGACTTCTTGCTTTCCTGTATACCCTTCATCTTCCCATTAACGTTACAACGAATCTGTTGAGAAGGCCTTACTGTTAGCTGTCACTGCTCCTTGGATGCTGCCTGACCTGCTGCGCTTTTCCAGCAACACATTTTTCAGCTCTGATCTCCAGCATCTGCAGTCCTCACTTTCTCCTAGATTTAATAAACTCTCTGGTATTTGGTCATGTCTTCAGATAATCTTTCATTAATTCCAGAATAAACACCCATTGCCAGTAAAGCTTATTGTTTATTTTCTACTGTATTAGGGCATCCCAGATGGACTTGAAGAGTGCCCTGGAAGAATGCAATATTGCACTGAGTTTATTCTTAAATAACAAATTCTCTGAAGCTTTGGATTTGCTGCGGCCATGGTAAGAAGTCTTGAATTTGAACTAAATGACTTGTTTTTCCTTGTGTAGTTCTGCATTCTCCATAATAGATTTATAAGGAATTTAAACTGTTTCCCTGCCCAATCCGTTGCCTGTAGTAATAGCATTGTCTTATGAATATTAGAAGAAAATAAAGTTAACTTTGAAAGTGTAGGTCGTGTTCTTGTAAATGTTGGCAAAAGAAAATAACCACTTTTATGTTAATTTCAAGTGCTTTGATAAGTTATCTTTAAAAATATTGTTTCAGTCTCCCAGATATTTCCTCTTGACTTCACTTGTAAAAGGGTTGCTTTATCCTAGTGAGCTTGAAAACTGAGTGGTCGCATTTGTTATATTGCTGTTGCTAGATTGCTGTGTAGAAATCCAAGAAGATACTTGTCCTACTTGTTCCCCCTTGCTTCATGCGTTCATGCATGGCAGATTTATTGTTACTCATTTCCCCTTGGAATGATCTAAGGTTAGTTCAGTTGGCTGGACAGTTAGTTTAGGTGCAGAGTCATGCCAACATCAAGGGTTCAGTTCCCACATTGGCTGACATCACCATAAAGGTCTTTCCTTCTCAACGTCTCCCCTTGTCTGAGGCTTGTTGAACCTCGGATTAAACCACCACGAGTCGTCTTTGTAATGAGAGAGCATCCCGATAGACTGGTAAAACTGTGGCGACTTTACCTTACCTTCGTGCAAACCTGTTTACCATTCACCTTTTGGCCCTTGCAGGAAGCCTGGTTGAGAGGCTTGACTTTCTGACCATAGGGAATACTCCCCAACAGGCTAAAGAACTTGTTCATTTTGTGTGTGTGTGAGAGAGATTGTAAGGTCCAGATGTTTATTATTTTGTATTTATTTACAGAGTTGCATATCATAAGCATACACCTTCAAGCCCAAACAGCCACTGTTTTTTTTTCTCTGTCTATGGCTGGAAGTGAATGCTCAGTTAATGCCTACTGTTTGTATAAAATTAATCATGATTCATATGCACTCAACAGAGCAGGCTGCAGAATTAGGCTATTCAGATTCCAAATCTTGGTGGGATTAGGGAAAGGTGTTGTGAATCCAGACCCATGGGCTGTGGAGTGGGGGGTCCTTGTATGGTGGTAAGGGGCACTGAAGCAATGGAGCTATGAATACCACCTACACTGAGTCAGCTATGGCTACATCCTAGCTGCTGTGCCAGTGCTGCCCTTCCCCCTCCACGTCAGACTTCTAAGAATAGCCAGAGGGTCTAACTTGGGGTTGTGCTTCATTACCTTCCAGTAATAGGCTCTTCTGCTGTGCAACATAATGTACAACTAGTATTTGGACATCTTTATAAGGGAATATTGTAAAGCTCACTGATTAGTCTAGTGATATTGAGGGATTGCCCTTGCCTCAGGGTAAAACCTGGTAGTTGTCATCATTATTGTCCCCTTCCTCCTTTTCCAGGCCTGCTGAAACACCCCTAACTTGTAGCCTGATGCCTCCTCTGGCCTCATATTAGTCACCTACCCTTGCCTGTATGGCTTAAATGTGTGAGGGTGCCAACCCATTTTAGCTCATCTTTGGCACAGTGTGCACTGCCCCCTTCTCTTGTACACCCTCTTTCGTGCGATTTTGATGTCTGAGTCAATAGAATAAAATATTTCGCCCCATCCACGAGTGCCCTGGGGTGACAGACACTCACCCTTGATTGAGGTTTTGCGATTTCTGTGGCAATTGCTGCAATTTTCTATTATTATCCAAAGAGATCTCTGGGCCTGTCATACATTTTGTTGTATTGTCAATTATCTTCCAATGGAACCCAAGCACCCTACTCTGCCATAATATTAAGAGCCACAACATTGGTAATTTTAAAATCAGAGCGCCACAAGCAAATGATTGTTCTGTAGTGTCAGGGTAAATGTTGTTAAAGCCATAAACTGCAACATTACCAATCTGATTCACCCACATGACGAGTTTAGGTGCTTGTTTGTACCTTAGATTGAGGTATGCTTTGCTCTGTTTTGAAGTTAAGAATACAAATTTCAAGTTGTCTTTCCAATTATCCAGCTCAACTATTTGAAATAAATTTTCTTGTGTCACCTTTGAAAAACCCATTGGTAGCTGATGATAAGCTGTACTTATTTATATATGTTTTCGATCTTATGAACTGGTAGATTTGTTCACTAACGGATGGCACAGTGGCTCAGCGATTAGTACTGCTGCCTCACAGTGCCACGGACTCAGGTTCGATTCCACCCTTGGGAGACTGTCTGTGTGGAGTTTGCACATCTTCAATGTGTCTGCATGGGTTTCCTCGGGTTTCCTCCCACTGTCCAAAAATGTGCAGGTTAGGTGGATTGGCTATGCTAAATTGCCCATAGTATCCAGGGCTGTGCAGACTAGGTGGATTAGCCATAGGAAATGCAGGGTTACAGGAATAGGACAGTGGGTATCTGTCTGGGTGGGATGCTCCTCGGCGGATGTGTAGAAGAAATTAGCTAAATGGACTGCTTCCACATTGTAGGGAATCTATGATTATATAAATAGGATGCTTCTTCCATTTCAGTTGTAGATATGGAATTCTGTCATTTTTCTTGTTGATTTCTTGATTTTAAATGGAGTAAGATTGCCATGCAATCTGGCATAGAACTGATAAGTCTAGGTGAAACCATCTACATCTTGAAAATTAATGGAGAAATTAAGCAAAGGTTTGTGAAATACATTGAAGTGAACTGTCTACTTCAACTTTGATGGGGCAAATTTACTCAGTTCAAACTCAACTTTTTTCTGATGGAGCAATGTTTGGACTTTTGTCCCTCCCACTGTGTAACTAGGTGTTTCTAAAACAGGTCAAAAGACAGCATGTACCATGCTCTGGGTTACAGCACTATGCATGCAATGCAGGCAGCCATGACCTTTGAGCAACAAGATATCCTTGCAGCCATTGGAACAATGAAGGACGCCTTACAAACTTGCCAGAGGTGAGTTTTGCAGTGATCTGATGTCTTGCACCAAGCACTTCGTGACTTGTTCTGCTAAGCAAGTGTTAATAATGTAGAAGTTCTTCACAGTTTATTTTTGCACTGCTACAGTTTGTTGTGAATGTTTTATAAATTGTTTGTGTTTTTTTTCTGATGGTATTTTTATTGCTTTCATATTTATATCATAGCAGAGGGAACACATGTGAGATGGAAGGGGTAGTTATCCATCCATTCTGCTGCATGGAAAATCTCCTTTAAAACTAATATTGGTTACGATGGAAATGCTTAACATTCTGACTGATTGATTGTAAGATTCATTTTTGGACACCTTTGGTGTTTTGTTTGGAAAGTTGAAATGATACATGTTGTTTTGCTGATCTTGAACTTTGATTTAAAGTGATAATGCATCAGTTGATTGTGAAAGACTAACCTTAAATTTTACTTGTGTGTGGATTAAGTAAATTAAAAATTTCTAACAAATTGATGCCTATTTCCTGAATATATTAAGCCAAACAGGCTGCTTTCTGAGTAGTCATTATCAATACATTGCAATAACATCTTGCTTATATTTTGTGATTTTGCTTAAGGTAGTGAAATCATATATTCTTTATGGGAAATTAGAACACCCCATGTTTCTGGCTATAATAAGTTAATTGCATTTATGTCGTAAGTGTGTTGGAGGCCCAACCTTTTATACAACCTGCTATAAGGTGGATGTTATTAAATTGGAAAGGGTGCAAAAAAGATTTACAAGGATGCAACCGAGACTGGATGGTTTGTGTTATAAGGAGAGGCTGGATAGGCAGGGACTTTTTTTCCCTAAAGTGTAGGAGGCTGAGGGCCGACCTTGTACAGGTTTATAAAATCATGAGGGGAATGGATAAGGTGAATCCAAAGGTCTTTTCCCTGTGATAGGGGAGTCCAGAACTAGAGGCATAGGTTTAAGGTAGAGAGAGGAAAGATTTACAAGGGACCTGAGGGACAACCTTTTCACATACAGGATGGTGCATGTATGGAACAAACTGCCAGGGAAGTGGCAGAGACTGGTTTAATTGCAACATTTAAAAGACATCTGGATGAGTACATGGATTGGAAAAGTTTAGAAGGCCAAGTGCAGAAAAATGGGACTAGTTCAGTTTAGGAAATGTCGTCAGCATGGATGAGTTGGGCTGAAAGACCTGTTTCCATGTTATATGACTCTATGACTCTAAATGTCGATGAATTGTAATATTTGAGGTAATCAAAATGCGTGCTAATAAAAATTTCGTTCAGAGGTTATTATCATGGGCATTGTCATTCAGTTGTGAAACATTAAAGAAACCAAAGCCAAAATAGTAATATTACAAACCCATGCTTGAAAGGAAAGCTCCCTGGTATGAAGGCACCTTTGAACACTGATAAGATTATCCCTCTCTTATTCCTTCAAATCAATCGCAAATGTTAAATTCAAACTGATACTTCAGACTGAACACAGCTTACAAAGAGACAATGAGAGAAAAAGTGCATTTTAAAAAATCAATGAAATTTTCAGTGCAAATTTGATTCCTAAATGCCAAAAAGTTAGACAGCTAGTTAAGGCCATCTTTAACTTTACAGCTTCTCATTTTAGGTAAACCAACCACAACTGATTATTGCTGTATACTATCAAGGCTGCATGAGTTTTGTTTCTCAAGGTACAAATCTGTGCCTGTTCCAAACATTTTGAAATTTAGACATCCATAGATTTGGGTGCATAAATTGGATTAGATTGATAGAGCACAGCAAGAGGCCATTTGGCCCATCATATCCCTGCCAGATCTTTAAAAGAGCTATAAAATTAGTCCAACTCCTGTTTTTTGTTTTGTCCTAGTCTTACAATGTGCTGCCTTTCCAGGAATTTATCCAATTCCATTTTGCAACTTACTGCTAAGTCTGCTAATTTAAGTAATGTATTCTAGATCACAGCCCATCCTGTAAACCATTCTTTTCCTTGTGGCACTTTCGTCAATTACAATTTTGGCATTTTGTCTTCTTTCTTTACTGGCCCATCTGTTACTGGAAACAGTGTTCCTTACTTACATATCGAAACTGTTCAAGTTCTTGAACACTCCAGTTTATCTCACCTTAACATTGCCATGGTAAGGAGAACAACCCCAGTTTGTCTCAGCTTATCTCAAGTTCTTTGCCTCCAGTGTTATTGTAGAAAGTCTTTTCTGCACTCTCTCCAAGGCCTTGATATCAACTGGAAGTTGGTGTCTATATTTTTTTGTCCTCCCAAAATGATCGTGTAGGACATAAGCAATTAACAACCTTCGCAAACTTTGTCCAATTTCGAGATAGTGGCTGGGTTCCAGAATCAGGAAGCATGGACAGTATGGCCTGTGGTAATAACCATTGGCTATCTTCACAGAGTGGCTACTGCTGAGGAGCTAGCAACAGGATAGATAGTGATGCAAAGGAGGCAGTTGCAATAGCAGAGGAGTGGCTGTCATTACTTCAGGTATAGCAGCAATGGAGCCATCACCTTCCATGATTGATTTCAGTGGCACATGTTCTGCTTGGAGATATGTGAGCATTGAGGATTACTGCCAGCAAATAATTAAGAGGTTTCAATTTTTTCACAATTTTGCCCAGTATGAGGCCACCCCAATGAACTGCCAGGAATGAGGCACAAGCTGCTGCCCTGGCATTGCCAGGAACCTTTCCTCTCTTTTGGAGGTCAGTGGGTGAAAGCAGAGGCACAAAAATGGGCTACCATCTTGGCGAGGTATCCCGATGTTGCCTAAAGGAGGTAACCGCGTTCTTTCCGTCTTTGCACCAGAGTCGGTGAGAAACCCGTCTGGCTTCTTCATTCGGGTTTCCTCCATACACCAATTAATGGAGGTGAAGGTGCACTTTGACTCTTCTTTGGCCATTATATGCCAATTTAAGGGCCTGAGGGTAACAATGAGTGAGGGAGCTGGCTGATGTGTTACCTACTCACTGTCTTATGGGGGACACCTCGAGAGTGAGCAAGCCAATGTCCTACTTTGCTTTGCCACTGCCCACCACAAACACACTCAATAATTTGCTTTGTTATACTTCACACAATTTCCTTTAATCTGAAGGAATGTTTCAACATGACCCCACCCCCAACACAAGCTAAATTTTGACTGAACTTTGAGTTTTTTGTGTGCCCAAAACAGCATAATTCCCAGAATATTTCACCAGATTGATTGTAGATTTGCCACTGTAAAAACAAAGGACAAATGTCTTTGTGGGTTTCTGAAAGGTACCAAAATCACGGAAATATATTTACTTATTAGTTGGGATGGAAGGTTTATATTAAATTTTGAATAGACATAGGGTTGAATTTACTAACTCTGAACAGGGGTCTCCTTCACTGGCTGAGCAACCATTTGCAACTGTGTTTCTGAGAATCCCAATAGGATTAAATGTCAAGCAGTTTATCCAATCAAAGAACTGCTAGCCAATCAGAAGACCAGGTCACCCAGGATCATTGGTCACTGCTGGGATAGCCTCAGGCCCTGAAACAACAGCCATGAACAAGACCCCAGAAGAGAGTTCAGTGGAGTAAACTTGCCAGGGTCTGCAAGGCAGATAATGGGTTGAGGGAGGCAGATGTGGTTGATTTGGAAGTCTGAGGGGTGATGCTAGCCATTGGGGTGACATCTGGAGCCTGACTGGAAGTGTTATCCTCTTGCATCACTCTATTCCTCATCCTCTACTTCAAATTGTCCCTCACTGCTAGTATCCTACCATAGTTCTGAAAAAATATTTGCAGAAATGTTTTTATTGTGTTGCTGGAGTTTTCGATATAATAGTGTTGGATTAAAGGAGGAGGAATTTGTTGCTCTGTGGAGACGGTGAACAAATGGGAAAAGTGAGTTGGGGAGTGCAAGCAGTAATATGTCTTGGAGCACTGACGAAGACCATTCAGTCTATAGTGTATGTGTTAGTGTCTCCTTGCCCTCTTTCCTTTATATTTCCTAAAACATAATCTGCGCAGGGAGGGCACAAGATGAGAGTACAACATGATGGAATGACTTTCTTTTAGCTTTGTAAGTAACACTGTTATCTTGAGAGTCTTGCTTTTTGGGGCTATGACCAAAGTTACCTGCAATAATGACAAATTGTGACAAAGTTGAGAAAATAAATGAAATTAAGGTTTTTTAAAAAAATTGAGCGTGTTCCTAAGTGTCTTTTGGCTGATTGTCTAACAGATGCATTCAATAGCATTTTGTACTTGTCTTTGATTTCTGTCTCTGCACCTCCTTTTTGCATCCATTTAACTGGAACAAATAATAAAAAGCAATTTTTCTCCCTCAATTCTATTTTTGCTTTCCTGCTTCACAAGATCAAGGTAAGAACATTTCAAAGTATTTTATTTCTTCATTAATTCCACAGACTGTTCAGCTTCTCGATCCTGAATCTTTTATTCTGAAAACCCATGTTCACTGACTGATTGGCTTCACCTTCCTTCATCTTGAGCCCTGTCCAACCTTTCAAACCGTGCAACATTAATTTGCCTTTTCACAAACACTTCCAACTAGAACCTTGTTTCCCAACCTGGCCGTGACCTTCCAGCCTTAATGGTCTGGCCTATCAACTCACATACCCTACCCATTGTTTGTAGCAGGAGGGAGTGGAGAGGAGGGAGATTTTAAACTAAAAGATGTCAAAGTTGAGGGGGGGTGGTGTGCGGGATGTTGGGGGACTTGATTTGGGCTGGGCAGAGGATGATGAAACCAAATTCTTCTTCAACCTTGCAATTCCAGCTTTAACTGAAGCAAGTGGATGAGGTACTGGCCTGTTCCCAGATGGTGGGTTGGAATATTTAAATATGATAATCAGACAGCGAATCTCATACCATTCAGTTTCCCACAGTTTCTGTCGCATTTGCACAGCAGTACTCATTACTATTTATTGTTCAGATATTTTATTATCAAGATCCAATAAGCCTCAGATGGAGGAAGTTAATAAAGTCCATTAGTAGTCTGACTCTCAACAATACCCCAAGGTCAAAGAAACAATGTACCAAAGATAACAGTAGTGTTGCTTTCTTTATAGTAAAATTAGTGCAAACCAAGATAGTCTTTCATGAGGAATTTTGTTGGAGGCAGTGGAGTCTACAGTATTCATTTGTCATATAAAATATTACATTTTGATCAGCCTATACAGTATTTTTGTAGATAATTTTTATGCTGGACATAATACTTTGCCACTTCATGAAGATGATCCTCATTGAAAAATAGCTCTCATTTTCATTTGTGTATTTGATTTTGGTTTTGAGTTAGTAAAGCTCTGGACTTTATTGTCAATCAGATATATTTGATTTGGCTCAGAATTTTAAACCGAGTGTGCTTCCTATGTTCATTTCTGTCAAATTTTTGTTGAAGAACTTGCCTGCTGCCAAACAAGCCAAAACTAGACCATTCCAGTGCATGAGTTTATCAGTGCACTAAGCTGTCTGAAAGAACCATTTCAATAGTTTTGAGATTTACTCATTTGCTAGGCAAGACAGTATTGACAAAGCAGTATAACAGCCTAATGATATGGGAATTGAATCCAAACTGCTACAGCCATGCAGGGAAGAAGCATAGAATTATGTTAAGGGCCATTCCACCTAGTCATAGAGTCTTTACCACTTTTATACAGAACTCAAATGAAAGGAATCTTTGCTAAGATCAATTTTCAGTTTGGTGCTCCTACTTAGAGCACCTGATCACCTTTGAAATTATAGCACATGCATTCTACTGAATAATTCAGTTTTTGTCACGCTATCTAAGTTCCTGGCTGCCTCATCTGTCCACAGTCGTTATCATTTGAGGCATTGGTGCTATGGATTCTTAGTTTACTCTGGCAAGATATATCAAAGCTAGACAGAATAAAAATGAAACTAAAACATAAATCGTTTTAAATGTTCTTTTTTCACAATGTTAATTGTGATATTTAGCATGCAAAGTACCTAGCCACTTGCAGATTATTATAAAATTTGTGTACATTTTAAATGAAAGCTTCTCTGGTAATGATTAGACTAAATTGGGAAACAGTTACATGTTAAATGCTAAAGCTTAAAGTAAGTTGCTATATTTTTATGTAAAGGAATACAGATACAGGGCTAGCTGTATAAAGAATGGTGAAACTGATAGAAATTTCACCATTGGTGCAGGTGACCTGACACCGTGATTGTTATAATCTTAATTCCACATTGTAACTGTCTGGTGTCATTGGAACCAGTGCAGGCATGAACAGCCGAATAGCCTCTTATACTTTAACAAATCTGTAATTTCATCATTGACGATCATCTTTTATTTAACTTGATGCTCAAATTGCAGATTGCACTTCAATTATTGCTTCTCTAATCTCTACTAGAGGACATTCTTTGTACTTAATGTCTGTACATATTAGAATTCAAGTGCATATTTCCTATCTGCACTTCTGTTAAGACCAATGTATATTTATTTTAGATCTTTATTTTCATCCACTCAGTTGAAACGTTTACTATGTAGATCACCTCTCAATGCTTTATTTTCCACTCTCTTTGTACTGCTTCATGTTTATCTGCATCAATCTACAATCTGCCAACCCATTGACCTGTGCCTTTCTACATTACTACTTATGCTTTGCCATTCTCTTTAATGTGGCATTAGCAGCAAATTTTGATAATTCCTTCAATCCCATTTCCAAATTATTATTTTTAAAAAGAAAGATTTTCCAGCACCTCCATGGACATGCCTTTAGACAGATTTTGTAAGTGTGTGAAGTATTCCTGTTCTGTGTTCTGTCCTTTAGCTATCCTTCCATTTACATTTCTACCCTCAAACCGTGAATGTCGATTGTGACAGCTTTTCTGTTCCGATTTGTGTAGCACTTTCTGTATTTTAACACACAACACTGATTTTAACATCTATAATGGTTTCTTCATTGCTCCTGGATCCCAGTTACAGAACTTCTTAACTTGTATAATTGTTGGAACACCCATCATGCAGATTGCAGCTGTTCAACAAGAAGACTCATCAAAACCATCTCAGGACAATGGGGTTTAAAACAACAGTAGTTAAACAATAAATATCAACCTTTGCAACAATGCCCTAGCCCTGAGAATGGATTAAAATATATACCATTGTGTGTTTTGCATTTATCAGTTAATGGCTCCTTGACATTCTCCCACGTTATCCTAACACTTCAGCCCCCCCCAAAAAAAAAGTGTGCATAGTTCTCAAGAATGTGTGTCATTCCATTATTCTCTTGAATATGATTGTCTTCATACCACTTATTTTGGACATCCTTTTACTGTTGCCTTGCTTTAAAGATTTCGTTCTTATACTAATGTGTCTTTTTTAAAAGTATACTCCTGGTTATTCTAATCTCTTTATTCTGATCTATCGCCTTGTGTCATGTATTTGTTAAATTTTCAGGAAGGAATAGCCAGGAATTAAACTAAATGCTATGCTATATTCATTGTAAGGTATTGAACCTATCTGGCAGGGCAAACAACTGGACTGTGCAAACTGTTTATTCTGTGTCTTTATGATGTATCTAGATGATAATGCAAAAAAAGTGGTCAGTTTTTATTTCTAGAAATACTCTTTTCTTTGACGCTACTGTTATAAAATATTCCATAAATCTCCCAAGTCTGAAGAAATTTCCTGAGAATAGCCTTACAAATCCTAAACTCTTGTTGGTTGATTATATTAGGCTTTCCAAGAAGGACTCTCCTTCTCAATCTGTCTGTCAGCTGAGGTGTGGTCACCCTCAGGTTAAACCACCATCAGTCATCCCTGTCTAATGCGAGAGCAGCCCTGTGGTCTGCTAGGCCTATGGAGAACTTAGTAGACTTCATTAGGCTTTCACAAGGGTGTATAATCCTAAAATCAAAGACAAGCCCTTCAAGAGTGAAATCAGGAAAGCACTTTTCACAGTGTGCAATGAAAACTTGGAGCTCTCTGCCTCCCAGAAGCCTAAGAATGCTAGCTCAATTGAGGATTTTCAGATGGAGATCAATAATATTAGGATCAAATAAAGGCAGGTAAATAAAGTTGAGGCAAAGTTCAACAATGACGGCAGAACAGGTTTGGAGCTGATTTATCTACTTCAATTCCTATGTTTTACCCAGTGCTTTGGAAAATGCCAGAGCTATTTTGAGAGCAGTACAACAGATTGACAGCAGCCATCAGTAACAGTAATGTCATAGCATCTGTCAGTTGGTTGGCTCGAAAAAGATAGCCATATTGCCAACATGCAATGGTGCTACCTTGTATAAAGAGTGGGGTAGGAGGGATGGAAATCCGTAGATAATTTCAAGATCTGGAACAAGTGGAAAGGGTGGTCACATGCCTGGAGAGGCAGGAAGGGTAGTGATAACCCTGTATTCTACTCAATTCCCATTATTTGTTTGATGCCTCCAGTTTACAAAGTTCATTCTGTTGAAATTATTGCTTCTCTACAATTCATAAGAATAGAAAAGCTCTTGCCAACTTCCCTTTTGCAAAATCTGGAGGACTTTAAACATACAAATGAAAAATAGGAGTAAGTCACATTCAGCCTTTCCAGCCTGTTT
Organism: Chiloscyllium plagiosum; assembly: GCF_004010195.1. Taxonomy (NCBI): domain Eukaryota; kingdom Metazoa; phylum Chordata; class Chondrichthyes; order Orectolobiformes; family Hemiscylliidae; genus Chiloscyllium; species Chiloscyllium plagiosum. The sequence goes on along the minus strand of NC_057711.1, from coordinate 145,510,686 downwards.
CTCCATTCGATTAGATATGAGCTGATCTCATTGTAATCTCAAATCCACATTCTCACCTATCCCTGATGTTTAAAGTCTGAGGTTTGTGCCAGTCAACTCTAACTTCACTTCTCTGCTTCCACTTCCTCATTTAATTTATCTGTAGACCATCACAACATCACCTCAACTCTTCCAAGAGTGTGTACGTGTTATAAGCTTTCATACTTACTGCTGCGAGGAGATCTGAGATCAATATTGATTGATGTCTGGCTGCTCAGTCAACCCTCTATGACTTCAGTCTCAAATTGATCTGAAGTTCTTATCTCCCAGCATGCTGTTCTTTTAACATTTTTCATTTGACAAATACTGGTGATGAACGTCCTTCTAATTAGCAAAAGATTGAAATTATTTTCCTTGATGTTCTAATTCAGTCTTGTGTCTTGAAGCATCCACGAGGGCATGTCTATTTAAAAACATTTGATGATTTCATTAGTTGCTAATTATCACTTCATGAAATTATAATAAATCTACTTGAATTATTGTGTGGTGTAACACTGCAGGATATGGCAAGGTTTTTTTTCACAGTTTTAATATGTTTTCCTTAGAATAAGGAAAGGCTGTCTTTATAGAGTCACTGTTCCAAATCTTCATTGCTTATGACAGTGGTTCAATACTGGAATTTTCTCAAGCAGTGGATTTCCAAACCCAATCATGGGATAAGAGTTGTGGTCAGCCAGATCAAACCTCTTGGACCAGTGTAAATTAGGGGAATATCAAGGGTGGTTGCTTTGTGTCTTCTCTTGCTTTATGATACATTACAGATGCACTAAGCAGGCTGCAAACTCAATATGCCTCACCATACATGTTTCCTAGATGAACAAATACTGTGGAAATGGTAGCATAGTTGTTATTGGTATTGATCTTTGATTCAGAGGTCAGGAGTTCAACTGTCCGCATGGTGAATGGGGGTTTTATTTAATCGATCCGAGAAAAAGTAGACTAGCATTGAAGTTGTCATTTAAATACCCAACTAGTTCATCATTGTTTCCAGGAAGAAATTTGTTACTTCCGTCTAGTCTCCTCCATATATGATTTCAGTTCAATATACATAGGTAGCTAAGGATGAGCAATACATAGATCTGTGTTGTTTACATCTGAAGAAAAAAGGAAATGGAGATGCAGCTTGAATTAATTCTCCAAAGCTAGTCAAGTGTAGGGTATGTGGTTTATTAATGAGAGTCCTTGGAGTATGATGGTTTTTGGAGGAAAATGTAAGTAGGGAATAAGCACCTGACCTCTGATCGGGATCCAACAACTGACAGGAACACGTTCTTGTCTGTGTTCCAGATTCTGATCATGGATGGTACACCCAAATCAGTAATCTGTCTAGAAAGAAAGGACCCCACCCCACCTCCAAGGAACGCACCACCCTGACTTAGACACATGTTGCTGTCTGCTCTTCTTTGTTAGAGGTCAGAGACCTGGAACATCCTTTCTAACAATTATGGGAGAATACCCGAGCTACACAAACTGGAGCAGCTCAGGAAGGCCACTGTGTCAGTTCCCTGATGACAACTGGGAATGGGAGATAATTAGATTTTGGAAAGGCAATTGTGCATGTCTGAAACTGTTTTTGATTTTGGAAGTAAACATGTGGAAAACAATACATATTGAACTTTAAAATGTAGTTATTCTTAATGAAAACAATATAAAAAATGGGATTCCTTCATAGAATGATACTTGTTTAACTGAAGACTATTGCTACGTCAAACCTTTCAATGGGCTTTTGAAAAACTGTTTTGTCCAGGTTTCGAAAGAAGAATTCTGTTGTGGAGTCATTGTCGCATTTAGTTTCAAAACAAGGGTCTGATCAACTGACAGAAGGTATAGTAAAACTTTGATTTAAATATATTAAAGCTACACAGATAATATAGTAGCTTAGAGACTAGGAGTATGATGTGTAAAGAAGTGTAAGTGGTTCAGGTAAAATGTATTGGAGATTTGAATAAGTGAAAATGAATAACAGTGTCAAAAATATGTGGAGAGATAGTTACTAAATGTGGTCGATGACTAATGAAGTTACATGATTTGAAAAAAAAATTGTGGTGAAAGGGAAAGGTTAGATGAATTGGCCATGTTAAATTGCCCGTAGTGTTAGGCAAAGGGGTAAATGTAGGGGAATGGGTGGTTGTGCTTTGGCAAGTCGGTGTGAACTTGTTGGGCCGAAGGGCCTGTTTCCACACTGTAAGTAATCTAATCTAATCTTATAAAAGACATGATTGAAGAAGAGGATACATGAAGACAATTATGCAAATGTAATGAGTGTTTGAATGAAGGTACTGTGTATTCCGTTAGGGAACAGCCTGTATCTGAATGGAGAGCAATAGAACTGGTTGGACGAAAGGAGAGAGGAAGAGAGAGAAAAGGTGAGGGAGGAAGGGAGGACCAACCAACCAATCCTGAGGGGAATCAAAATAAAAATAGTTAGGTGGAATTAATGGAATGAGGGAAGGGAATAAGAAGAAAATGAAGAGGAATGGATGTGGGGGAGTAGAGGCAAAGTAGGTGGAGGAAGGTAGAAGGAGCTGAGTAAGGTCAGCAGGGAAACAAAGTGGACTTCAGTCGCTGAGAACAAATTTCAACCAGTTTAACTCTCAAAAGTAGAGATTTGAGTTGATCTGACCAGCAACCAAGCTTTCAGGAAAAAACAGATTCAAAGCAATTAAGTTAATGCTAGAAAATCACATTAACCGATGAAATCATAGTTATGCTAACTTGTATGATATGAATAAATTTGAAATATGTATGATTTCACTCATTTCACACGTATCTGTGATTTTATGTTTTATTAATTATGGTCAATAGATTATAAACTATAATTTCCAAACCAAGTTAAGTTCAGGAGTATGTAAATAGTCGCTGAAGATCTGTAAATGTCTGCATGAATATGTTTCCCAGTTTAAGGATAGTGTTTGTTCTCCTTTTGCTGTGTTGAATTTTGTTCAGGCGGTGGGACTCCTGTTGACCGCTTGGAAGGCGTTTGGGATGTGACCCAACTTTGGTGGGACCTGGGACCTTCCTCTTGTTAGTGGCAGAGCTACCAGAGCGTCCATGCCGATAAAATATGCTTGCCCATCCCAGAAATAGGTGGCCAGTCACAGGGCCAGCTGTTCAATAGTCTCTGCAGCGCTGCCAGGAGTGGTGCCACTGACTGGAAGGGGAGGACACCAAAGAAAGAATGTGCTTCCCAACTGGGTGAAAGGGCTCTGAGGCAACCAAGGCAAGTGAGGCAGGCTTTAAGAAGTAAACTGGTGGGTCATGTTGTTGAAGACTGGTGGTGGCACAATATTGGTGGGTATTAGAGGATGTTGCATTGGGGCTGAGGCTCCTTTCCTTCTTTCTGGCCAAGTGTAAGTCAAACAGAAACCTCCCTCCTCCTCCTCATGCAGACCACTGCATGATGCAATCATAGCTCATAACTGGCTGCTTAGGTGACTTAATTGGCCTCTGAGTGTGTGAGCTGCCTGTCACATTCCCTATCACTGATAAAAATGACATAATTGGGAAAATGATGTGAGCACCGTCACCCACATGCCTGACATTTTGCTGTGTTGACTGTGCTGCTGGCTCCACCTCCACCTGCCTCCCAGCTTGTTGTTAGCATCAGGTTAAAATTCATGTTTTAAATTTTATTGTGGTGTTCCCTGGGAAAGCAGCAAATTTGCCTCATAACTGCATCTGACATAAAACCAGTAAAATACCTCATATCCTCAGGACCTGCCACCTGCTGACTTTGCTATTGCGTCAGTAATTGTTGTAAAGTACTTCTTTCATAAAACTTGTTGAAATGCACAATCTCGACACTGAGCAGTCAGAAGTATGATTTGCCCCCCTTTATCTCTCTCATTTCTGATCTAAATACTGTTTTAAGCCTGCATTTTAATTGCAACAATCCTGAATATATTGTCCTCTGTCAGAGGAGATGCATGCGGAGATGTGCTACGCAGAATGCCTGCTTCAGAAGGCAGCTTTGACATTAGTCCAGGTAAGAAACTACTTCTGTTTTGAACATGGTTGTTTTTATTGATGTAGCAAGCAATTAACCATTAAGCATCATTGGTCGTTTAAACAAGCATGGCAGTTTATGAATTGTAAACAACCTGTCACTGAAATTAAGGATATGGTTTGTCACTGAAATTAAGGATTTATTTTGTCTCTCCTGAAATTGCTCAAGTGTCTCTTTACGATCATTTGAGCATTGCCCTCTCCTTTAGGCGTGTGGCCATCCTTCATTTGGGTAAAGACACGACAAATGTGTCAGGCTGTTCAGCAAAAATCCCTGTTTCTCATGGGACATGCTGGCTGATGTTCTGTACCCTACCTCAATAGTGAAATGCATTAACAATCTGTTCAGATCAGCTAAATTGGTCTGGACTGGGGAAATGCCTTTTAAGTATTTTGGTCAAATCTGAGCTTATTGTGGGGTTAACTTGACTGCAACATCAAATCAGTTTTCTAATTTATTAACTTATAGAGTCACAGAGATGTATAGGATGGAAACAGACCCTTCAGTCTAACCTGTCCATGCCGACCAGGTATCCCAACCCAATCTAGTCCCACCTGCCAGCACCCGGCCCATATCCCTCCAAACCCTTCCTATTGTCCTATTCTCAAATGTAATTTTAAAATATAGGTGCATCATTATATCAAAGATATACTGTCTTCTTTATTTATTCTTTATATCAAATGATTCATCTTGTGTGGAGGAAATAACATGCTACGTTTATCTGTCTCTAGCTCAGGGGTGTGGTTGGTGAACTTTAGACAGACTGAAAATTAACAATATAAAATAGTCATTGGGATGTGATTGATGATAGCATCGCATACTTGTTACCTACTTTTAAATTTCCCTGAGTATATTAAAATTCAACCACGTTGTATGAGACTGGACTCCCCTGGAGGCCAAACTGAATAATGGTGGCATATTCATTTCCTTGAATGGTATTGGTGAACAAGTAGTAATTAGGGATTAGAGTTCAGGCCCAATGAACTATAAGGCATGCCACACTGTTATGTATTGAGACAAAAAAACTGCACATACTGGAATCCAAAATAGACAGGCAGGAGGCTGTTAGAACACAGCAAGCCAGGCTGTATCTGGAGGTGGAGAAAGAACAAAGAACAAAGAAAATTTACAGCCCATGAACAGGACCTTTGGCCCTTCAAGCCGATCCAAATGTACTGTCTAAACCTGTCGGTCAATTCCTAAGCATTTGTATCCCTCTGCTCCATACCTACTCATGCACTTACTCACACATTTTAAATGAATCTACCATGCCTGTTTCTACCATCTCTGCTGGCAACACGTTCCAAACGCCCACTACACTCTGTGTGAAGTACTTGCCGCGTGCATCCCCCTTAAACTTTCCACGTTTCACCTTGAAAGCATGACCTCTCATTATTGAATCCTTCACCCTGGGAAAAAGCCTGTCTCTATCCACCCTGTCTATATCCTTCTTAAGTTTGTAAACCTCAATCAGGTCCCCCCTCAATCTCCTTATTTCTAGTGAAAATAAACCTAACCAACTCAACCTCTCTTCATAGCTAGCACCTTCCATACCAGGCAACATCCTCGTAACTCCCCTTCCTGAAGAAGGGTTACACCCGAAACGTCGACTCCTCCACCTCCTGATGCTGCCTGCCTTGCTGTGTTCTTCCAGCCTCTTGCCTGTCTACACTGTTACATATTGGCCATATTACTTGGTTAACTAACTCATTTGGACTCATGCAAATGCAAAAGGAAAATCTACCTGACATGTTGCTGTAACAAACAACTTTTATCACGCATGAATGAAATGTTAGTGATCAGTAAACATTGCATAATTTACTGCTGCCTATTAGTGTTGGAGTGGCTAGTGATATAGCCTTTGTCAGCATATATTTCTGCTGAACATCATGGCTGAAGTCGTAGCGGAGCTGTTAACATGAGCATGTTTCAGGTGTGGGATTTTTCCAAGCCTTTCAATAACTTTGCAAAAATGTGATCTCCTCATATTTCCAACACAAGCACATTAATTCCAACAACTTCAGTAAAATTATAATTTTAGACAAGATTTTTTGTACATTATAGCATATAGTGGTGTTTTTTAATGTCAAAAGTAAACCTGTCCAAACATGAAATGGAGGTGACGAAAATAACAATTACTGATGTCTTCCACATGTAAACAAAATTATTGGATCAGGCGTAAAGGAGACAGATTGCACATTAAGGAATAAAGTTTTCAGTGATATTACTGTGATAATGTTCAATTAATGTGTTGCTGGAAAAACGCATTCAGGAATCCTGAAGAAGGGCTTATGCTGGAAACGTCGATTCTCCTGTTCCCTGGATGCTGCCTGACCTGCTGCGCTTTTCCAGCAACACATTTTTCAGCTCTGATTTCCAGCATCTGCAGTCCTCACTTTCTCCTAATGTTCAATTAATGTTTACTGATTTAGCCAGAAATACACTTTTTCCTAGAATGAATAAAAAATAAATTTATGTGGTACTTAAAATCGACTTTTTAACTGCAGTTTTTTTAATGACTTGGTCTTTGAAAATAAGGAGGGAGAATGATGTGCATCTGTGGGATATAAAATCTCCTGGAGCTAACTGTAGTCTTTCTAATAGTTTAATTATGTGGGAGATATTAACTGATTTACATTGTAAATTAGATCCATGCCTCCCCCTCACTCATCCCATGTTTATCCTGAAATTTTGCATTTGCTTAAAGTTCTAGCTTCAGAGAAAAGATTTCATGGCTCAAAGTATTTTATTGGGAATTGATTTATATTCAATCTATGCAGAATACTGATTGATGCTGCTAGTTTTATTCTCAGCTAGTTAATCGGATCTCTTTCCTTTCCTCCCTGCCCTCCTCAACTCCAATTCTCCCCATAACAATCTGAATGGAATGAGGGAAAAATTCAATTTTCAACTCCAGTCTGTATTTGCTCTGCACAGCACTGAGGCTGCAATACTTGATCTAAGTCAGAGTTAGCAAAGATAAGTCAGGAATTCTGCCCCTTAATAAATGTGTAATCAATTAGGGACGGGCAAAAAATGCTGGCTCAGCCAGTGACACCCATGTTCCATGAGTGAATAAAAAGAATTCTATGTGTGGATTTTGGATTGTGGCAAGATTATATTTGACTGTGAACTTCATCTTACTGTCAAATAGCTGTTGATATGCGCAAGGTTCATGCATGATGTCAGCCTTGATGGGTGGCACCAAAAGCAGATTACATCTGTCAACCTATACTCCACCTTTTAAGAGGAAAGTTATCTTTTCTACTTATTCCTCAAAATTACAAAAGTAAGAATAAAAAGGTTATCTGGTCGTTCCTGTTTGTGAAACTTGGCCATGTGCAAATTGTTTGCAGAGTTGCCAATATTACAACGATTGGAAATTACTTAATTGACCGTGAGGCATTTTGAGAGGCACAGAGGACATAAAAGGCCTAAATGTAAATCTTATTTTTCTAGGATGAAAATATGATTAATTTTATTAAAGGAGGAATCAAAATACGAACAAGTTACAACATCTATAGGTAAATGCTTCTTTCCTCTCTAACTCTTAAGGATTCTGATTGAAACGTGTTTTTTTATGCACGTTTTGCGGTGAGTTATCCAGTGGTGCAGAGACTGTATGAGCCTTCATATGAGAAGGCTGGACTTACTAGGCGAAGCAAAATCTCACATAATTTCTTGATGCTTTGGTTGCATCTCTCCTGATGTTCCAGCTACCAAAGACAGGTACTTTCCTGGCTGACAGGTGGGGGACATAATGGAGGGTATTTGACATGGAGGGACTTTGATGGCCCTGTTGCCTGAACACTGCACCTCCAATAATTCACAGTAGGTGAGATACTTGAGATGTGATAACATAAGTGCAAATCTTCATGAAATCAAACGGTTCAGTGTTGTGTTATCTAATTGACAGTGTTCATTGTAATAGTATCCACTTACACAATTGCAATGAGCACATCTAGGTTAATTGCATACCACAAACCCCATGCCTGTTTCAGGGTTAGTTAGTTTAACCTGTGTACTCTCCTGTTTCTGTTTTAAATGTATTTTCTTTTTGGTAGATTGTTGTTATATTCAAGTATAATGTTACTTCTCGACATTATAAATTTGCTATTCTGATAGTTGTATCTGACTACAGGCACAGTGAAGTGTTTTGGAGTTTTGCTAACAAACTAGTCAGACTTCTGCCCAACGACATGGGCAGCCTATTTCAAAAAGTAGGTTAATTTGAGAAGTGGTGAGCTATTTATCATGAATCAATTGTATCACTGAATAAAATGGTCCATTTCAAACTCAAATCTCTTGTTCTTGGCTTATGATTGGCTGTAATTGAGCATCTTGCAGTCTGTTGCTGAAGCACGTGACTGAACCAGAGACTTATGGCAGTATCCAGATGATACCTAGGTCTTTGATCTATTCAGGAAACTCATGTTAGCTCCCAGTGACTTCCAATGAACTGATCCCTGATGCATTTATAACACACCATCTAATAGTGTCCTAGTGAGAAGGAAGGTCTATGGTGGCAGATGCCCTGTGGGAGAGAGGGAGACGAAATGCAGATTGGGCAACCCCTTTACAGAACACCTATGTTCTGTCTGTGAAAATGACCTGGAGCTTCCCGTTGCCTGCCACTTCAGCACACCGCTGCAAATTCTGGCTAACATCTCTGTCCAGGGCCTGCTGCAGTGTTCCAGTGGCTAAAACAAAATAACAGCATCTCATCTCCCGCTTGGGGACCTTTCAGCCTTCAGGACTCAACATTGAGTTCAACAATGTTAGAGCCTGAACCATCTTCCATTTCCTTGCCCCTTCCCCACACCACAGGCCCTGACTTGACATGGGCTGCTTCCAGTACAGCCAACTAATATTTCACTCACTTATTGTCCCCATTATCAGCTTTTCTTCTTTCCTGGCTTACCATCAACCATTCCTGTGTCTGCCTATCTTTCTCTCTCTCTCTCCCTCTCTCTCATCTCCGTCTCTGTCTGTAGGTGCCATTTCCAACTATTTCACCTATCTGCTCATTGCTCCCAACACCCACTGCCATCAGGATAACTTACCACCTTTTCCTAGTTACTACCTATTCTGAAGAAGGGCCACTGGACTCAAAATGCTGGCTCTGCCTTTTTGACCACAGATCCCTGAGTTTCTTCAGCAGTTTCTGTTTTTGCGTGAGAGAATCTCTTACCACATGGAAGGTCAGGATGTTTTCAGAAAGAAAGAAAGCCATATTGAAAGCACTTTCCTTTACAGCTTCCCTTTTTGGTAAGGATTGTTAATCATGAGTGAACCTTATACTGAGGAGTGTAGGAGTGTGTTAATTGATGTATGTTTGCAAGTCTAATTTGCATTGAACTGTACCACAGTTTTAGTTGGTGGCAGGGTGGGTCTGTATTTTGGGCTCTTGCGTAGAGGTTATTTGCTTATGATTTTATTTAACTTATTTATTGTTGCTAAATATTTGATCTTTTTGTTAAGAGAATGTCAACAAATCGTACAGATGACACAGGACCGGGTCAAAACTGAAGTCTACTGCCAATTTGAAGGAGGAGTCAAGCTAGGAATTGGAGCTTTTAATCTGGTATATTGTGCCCACATTACATAGGAATTGCCATTCTTTTAGTTGGAAAATGTTTTTGCATTACATGTTTGTTACTTGAGTATTTTGTTCACATTTTTTCACCCTTCCCACACAGATGCTGTCTCTGCTACCTTTGAGAATTCTTCGTCTTCTTGAATTTATTGGATTTTCGGGAAATCGGGTACGTGTTAATAAGCATTTCTGTGTGAAAAAAAATGTTCTCTGACTTGCAGCCCGAAGATTCAGCCCTGCTTTCCCATAGTGTCTTGAAATGGAACTGTGATTTGAACACTCTCCTTGTGCCCCACCTGCTGGAAATGAAAGGGCAGCAGCAGCATCACTTATGATATCACCATCTACTGGCAAACTGCGGTAGTGCTCAAATTTAGATTAGATTACTTACATTGTGGAAACAGGCCCTTCGGCCCAGCAAGTCCACACCGACCCTCCGAAGAGCAACCCACCCAGACCCATTCCCCTACCCTTACCCCTTCATCTAACAGTGTGGGGAATTTAGCATGGCCAATTCACCTAACTTACACATTTTTGGACTGTGGGAGGAAACCAGAGCACCCAGAGGAAACCCACGCAGACACTGGGAGAATGTGCAAACTCCACACAGGCAGTTACCTGAGGCGGGAATTGAACCTGAGTCTCTGGCGTTGTGAGGCAGCAGTGCTAACCACTGAGCCACCATGCCACCCACTTGACTTCAGCTCTAATGAAGAGTCATTTAGACTCAAAATGTTAGCTAGCTCTCTCTCTCCACATGGATGCTGTCTGACCCGCTGTTATCCCCAGCATTTATTATTTTTAGTGTTCAAATTTCAACTGACAACCATTTTGTCATTGGTCTATAATATCCTTTTCGGGCGCAACAACAATATTGTGCCAGATTTTCTGAGGAATTGATACTTAATTACATGCTTCAGGTTGAGACTTGAGCAGGAACCTTGGGTCAGGGTGGGTTGAGCGTAATACAATTGTGTGCAAAGATAGCATTTAAAGCACTGAGGATTAATGTGCTGTACAGGAAGTCATAGAGATGTATAGCACAGAAACAGACCCTTCGGTCCAACTCAGCCATACCAACCCAATATCCTAAACTAATCTAGTTCCCATTTACCTGAGAAACCTTGCCCTGGATCCACATTCTCCAAGTGTTCACCTTCTTTGCAACCTCAGGTTAAACCTGCCATCAGGTGGGCTGGTCTCCTTGCGGTCCCCTGGAGTTAGGAAATCTGTCGTCAGACTAGTTGTACAACTAGCCTGCCTAGTTCTAGCATTGCTTCATGAGATGGGTGTTTTAACTTGTGGGCAACTTTCAATGCCTTCCATCCCTCATCCCATTTTCATCCTCACATGCAATATGGGTACAATTACAATATTTAAAAGACACTTGAATAGAGATATGAATAGAAAAAGTTTGGAAGGATATGGCCAGGAGCAGGCAGGTGAGGCTAGTTTAGTTTGGGATTATGTTTGGCATGGACTAGTTGGACCAAAGGGTCTGTTTTCCTTTCAATACAGATCTTTAGATTAGGTACAGATCCTTCATCCCTGTGTTAGTCATGTTATTCCTAGTTATTGGTTCGGAATGATTGGCAAATCCTGAGCCATGCAGTTTGATTGATCTGGGACAGAGGAATCAGAAAGCCCAATAATTGAGGAGTTGGAATCATGACCAGGACATTTAGCAGCAATTGGTCCAGAGATTGAAATGGTAAGCATCAGCCTTGTATGGGCGAACATTTTAAGATAGTTCTGAATTCAGTTTAAAAATGTTAAAAGGTTACGTCAGGATAGATGGAGTGAAGCTGTTTCTCTTGGTGAGAGAATCGAGAGCAAGGAGGCATGATCTTAACAAGATGCAAAGTGAACTTGTCTGTTCAGATGTTGAAACCAAGAAGCACCTTTTACACATAACAGGTTGTTAAAAACTGGAGCATTCTCCCCACAAATGCGGGGGATACTGGATCAACGTTCAAGACTGAGGTTGATAGTTTTAGGGTTATCAGAAGAAGTGGGCTAATGTTTCTAACTGAATGGTGGAGTAGGCTAACAGAGCTGAATGGCCATTTCCATTTGGAGTCAGAGAAGGTCATTCAGCCTCTATTCTATTACTGTCAGTAGAATCTTCTTTTAATGATATGTAATATGTGATCCAAAATAAAGATTCATAATTTTTAATAATTATTTACTTATGTCCTTTCCTAGTTGTATAAGTAAATTGGAATTGTGTTCATTTATATGTCACTGTTTGCTTCAGGATCTGGGGTTATCCATGCTGCGAGAAGGTGCCACCACTCATAGCTTGAGAGCTGTACTGTGTGCCTTGACTCTACTGATGTATCAGACTTACATCACTGTTGTCCTCGGTAAGGTGTCTCTTTTTATCTCTTCCAATCTTTGCCTTGGCAATATGAGAATTGGAGGTTTCCTAATCAAATCTGTAGACAAGACTCAACATTGTAGAAATCAGTGCACGTTTATGTCTTGTGAACAGATTAGAGAACTTTAGTTGGTAATAATTGCTGTTGAGAAATCGTACTATTAACAATTTGCTTACAATACACAGCTGGCTATGGTATTATCTACATGATGGATATGGCAGAGTGGTTATATCACTGTTGAGTAATCCAGAGACTTCTGGGGGGTGTGAAAGATTGGGCAATAGCTGTTATCCTTCAGCTGTTAAACCAGATCATCCTCATCCTTATCACCTTGCTGTTTGTGGAATGTTGTCCTGTTGGGTTCCCTCATTGCAACAATGTCTACATTTCAAACGTGCATAATTGTGTGTAAAGCAATCTGGTGTGCCCTGAAGTTGTGAAAACTACTACAATTAAATGATTTATTTCTGTTCCTTCTTTGAATGATTTCTAGTGGAAATAATACTTCCGTGTCCAGTCCATCCAATTGTATCTTCTTGAAGAAAAATGTAGCTTTTTCTCAACTGTGAAACTTTATAAACAGGTGCGGGTGAAGGCAACCTCCAGGAAGCTGAAACACTTCTTCAACCTTACCTCGAGAAATATCCTACTGTAAGTATTGAAGAAAAATAATTCTAACTTTCTGCTTTGTACTGAATCTTCAGCCGCATCGTCCATGACCCTGATATTAACAATTGCATCAAATGTTGTGATTTGAAGAAACTGTCCATTAAAACATCTTTAAGAACTGCTGAATAACAAGCACTCAAATTCTAACCATAAACTTTTAGTAATACAATATGGATAGCTGCTGGATTAGCAAGCCTTATATTTTACTGCCTTTCCTTAGTTACCTTAAGAATGCATAATAGAACCATTTACATAAACTACTGATCAGGTTAGCAATTTTTGAGAAAATTTGTTGCTCAGGTTGATGATATGTATGTAAGTTAGCTTGCTGAGCTGGAAGGTTTGTTTTCAGAAGTTTCATCACCAATAAATGATAACATCGTCAGTGAGAGTCTCTGGTGAAGTGCTGGTGGTATGTCCCACCTCTATATTTATAGGTCTTGGTTTCTTATGGTGGGTGATGTCATTTCCTTTCTTTCATTTAGATTTAGATGCTATCTACCTTCCCTTGGGAAAAAAGAACCGGAAATGACATCATCCCCCTTAAGAAACCAAGACCTATAAATAGAGAGGTGGGACATAACACCAGCGCTTCACCAGAGACTCTCACTGATGCTGTTACCTAGTCATGGTGACAAAGCATCTGAAAACAAACTTTCCAGCTCAGCGAGCAAACTTACATACTTAGCACTGATCATGTTTCGGGGAAACTGTATGACTTGCCAGGGCACTTCTGAGAGTAGTTAAGAATCAACCACTATCTGCTGAACAAGTGTCATATAAAGGCCAGACAGCCTCATAACAGGTTTTACTGATTTCCCTTTTTGTATGAAGATTTTTTAAAAAATAACTAAATTCAAATTTTAATTACTGTGAGGCGATTTTAATTCCTATTCTCTGGTTTATTAGCCCAGGGATGTGGGTTATGAATTCAATAATTTTACTGTCTGTGATCCACGAGATAGTGTATAAACTGTTGGCACTACTTGTAACTTGTTTTATTATTAGAATTGCAAAGACAGTAAGCCAGACTGCTTTCTGCTATCCCTGGATACCTGTACAGAAGGAGGGAAAATGGGACAGGAGGCCAATTTTGGATATCCATCCCTGAAGTCATTGGGCTTCCTCATTCTCTGTCTCACTCTGTTCTGTCTGTCTCCCACTCTCTCTGTCTCTCTCCCCCAAGCCATCACCACTGCTAAAAAAAATACTGATACCCCACCTTTTTGTGCAAACCTTTTTAATTAATTGAAATGATTGCAAGGGCTGACAATTTCCCTACGACCCATTGGCCTATTGTCGACTTCGGTTAAAACCAAAACTGGGGATAAGGATAGCAGTACTTAATGCAGTGTAAAGCTACAATAGGCTCTGTTGAAGGTAAAGATGCCTGATGGTGGATAGCTCTACCACCCAACTGCTATTTAGTAAAACAAGTCCTCGGCTTGTCCCGAGTCCTTTAATAAACTGCCTTGAGAAATCTTAAGAGCTTTTACTCCCCAATAGCTGTTGCTACTTCTCCTACTTCTTAAAGTGCTGTTTGTACTTAAGATCTCTTTCTTGGCTGAGCTGGGAGCCCTCTGTGTGGTGGAGACCCCACTGAGAGTGCAGACCTCAGCTCTAACTCTGGTTTCACAAGGAAAATGAGTTGGAGGCACATAAAGTTTGGGATGATTCAGCTCGGATCCACTGTCAAAAATGAAACGTCCAAAGTTAAATCATGCCGAAGACTTTGTGAGAAAGTTAAAATGTTAGAAGAGAGCTGCTATCAACTTATAGATTGGGGTCTTCAAATGTTGACAGAGGTTTCTGGTCTGAGAACTTGAGAGTGGATTTTTGTTTTTTTTTGCATATGTCTTATACCAGTGCTGTCACCTTCTGAGTCACGACATGGGCTCAAGCTCCACTTCAGTGTCTTGAGAACATAATCAAAGCTGACATTTCAGTGCACCAATCCGTGAGTGCTGCTTTATCAAAGGTGCTGCTCTTTGGAAGAGATATTAAACCCAGGCTCCATCAACCTGCTTAAATTGATGTACGAGAAGCTGTTGCATTGCTTTGAGCAACACTAGGGGAGCACTCCCATTATCCTGGTAAACCTCAACCCCAACACCTAATGCTTTTTGTTTTACTGCTATTCTCCCACCTGATGCCCTCATCCAGGCCTCAGTTTCCTGATACTGTTGCCCTCAGGCAGCTTCATGGTGAAGAAGATTTAAATTCCAACCTGCTGTATCACTGGCAATGGCCATTAGACAGGTCCTGATAGTTGTAAACAAACTGACTGTTACGTTTCCTACATTACAATGGGAACTACACATCAAAAGAACTTAGTTGACATTTCAGATGCCCTGAACTTCTTAGAGTTCTCGCTTCCTCTTTCATTTATTTTATTTCCTTTCTTTACTTTGTTTTCAATACAAGGTATCAATCTTAGAGCATTGCATTTTGCAGTTCAAGTGTAGATATTCACTAATTTTCCAGTCATGTCGCTCGGTGATTAGTTTTTAGGGAATTTATTATTCAACAATGCAGTAAATTATATATTTGAAAATTCTGCAGACCATTAATTGAATATTTTGTTGCATACGTGATGTCAATAATAAGCTTTGTCCTTTGCCTTTAGGGCTCCATTATATTGTTTTATTCAGCAAGAATAAAAGTACTCAGGGGAAACTTTGAAATTGTGAGTCTTTTTAATTTCATTTTGAATGTTGCAAAATGTATGACCAATTCACATGTTGATTTGGTATGTGTTCAGTTCATAACATACTATTTAATAACCTGTGGACTGTGTTAGTGAGATTTACTTTGTATAATTTATGTGCTTTACTGTAATTTTGGGGCTTATACTCTCCTCATACAGGACTTGCTTTCTTACTGTGTTGTTAAGTCAGAAGGGTTTGTCAGCTTGACCAAATTGGCTGAACTCTAGACCGGAGCCCGTAATTTTAATTTTAATTTTTGATGCAGTTGGCAGCTGGATATTCTGAAGTAGGGAATGGGCAGGAAAGTGGACGTGAGGGATGTCAAATAATCCATGCTCCTGTTAAATGGTGAACCAGGGTCGAGGGGCCCAATGGCTCATTCCCGATCCTCTTTATTACAGTCTAACAGTGTTTCAGAAGTTACTTGGTTGTTGTGACATATTCTTGGTGGGGGGCGGGGGGGGGGGGGTGCTTGTAATGTTTGAGTACTATTTTTTTTCCTCTGGATTTCTCTTTATGGAAAGGATTTTGAGATTCAGTTATGTTTTAAGGGATATTTTTTTAATGCTGTGATATAAATTTGAGTTCCAACAACCTACTAAACTCACTAGAATGCGTGGGTTCAGTGGGCAGACAGAATTAGCCTTCAGTCCTAATCTAACGTGAAGATAAAACACTACGTGGTATAAACTACAGAAGAGTCGGTTCTCATACAATGCATGTTTCTTCAATGCAAATTGGCTTTAACGCAATTGAAGAATTTAGACCCTTATTTGTAGAACACAAATTTTCCTTACCTATATTGGCGATAATGTGATTCTGGCCCCATTAGTTTAAATGGCATGACTATTGCTCGATTTTCTTATAATGTGAGATCGCATGAGAACAGAATTATTGTGTTATATCAGAACCTGCTGTATTTGGAAGCAGAGCAGATTTCTTCTCTTCAATATTCTCGGCAGTAATTTCTCTTCTGGGAGAAAGGAAAATCTGAATTGTTTGTGGGAGCTTGCTGTACACAGCTTCATTGCTGGGTTTCCCATTTGGTACAAAACTGCCAACACATTAAAAGTAGTTCATTGGCCAGGGATTACCTTGGAATGTTCTGAGGTTATGAAAAATAGTACCTGAATTCAAATCCTTCTCGACCTTGCTCTTAGTTCATCTTGATTACCTGTTCTTTTCACATTTTTTTAATGGAAACTTAGGCTCAGACAAAGTTCGAGGAATGTATTGCAGCTCAGGAAGAGTGGAGACAGATTCATCATCTATGTTACTGGGAGCTAATGTGGAGTTACTGCTTTCAGCAACAGTGGCTGAAGGCATATCACTTTGCAGACCTCCTGTGTAAGGAAAGCCGGTGGTCCCAGGTAAGTACATTTGTACGCAAGTGCTGTGCAGATGTTCTTGGAGCCTGTCTGTCTAATTAAGACAGTCTTGAATTTAGCTACATTTTATTTGCCTATTTCCCGGTGATAAAATATTAAAATACTATACTGCAGTGTAAGTGTTGAAGTATGATGGAATCCAAGATCCAATCTGAAATCCAGGCTGAAATTAAGTTTGAGAGTGATTTACTAAATTCCACTTCTAGGTTTTTTTTATGAGACTAAATTTGGATATGAGTGTAAAAGCTGGAAGGGACAGCTGCTTGGGGTACATCAGGTTTCCATTGTGATAATGTTGTTCTCTGATTGTGTGTGAATAGAACAGCAGCTTTTAGGGGTAACTGGCCAGGTGGTTCTGAAGTCTGCCAGGACTTTCTGTGCTCCAAAATCTGGTTCACATACTTAACAGCATTCATCCAGCCCAGAAGCTTCAGTCAACCTCTGCTCATTACCCTCGCCCACCTCTGCTATGTCCAAGACCAGGCAAAAAGCAGTGCCACACTTCAGAGATGCCTTCCTAGAAGTTGCTCCTGATGGCTGTCCAAGTGAAAAGGGAGTTTCTTTTCCTTCGGCATGGCAACAAGAGGCCATTGTACAGGATTGTCACACACAAGCTGGGTGGTAGGCAGGTCCATGAGATGCCTCATGTACAGACAGATTAGATTTCTGACAGTATGGAAACAGGCCCTTCAGCCCAACAAAGTCCACACCGACCCTCTGAAGAGTAACCCACCCAGATCCATTCTCCTAACCTATATTTATCCTTTACTAATGCACCTAACACTATGGGCAATTTAGCATGGTCAATTCACCTGACCTTCACATCTTTGGATTGTGGGAGGAAACCCAGACAGACACTGGGGAGAATGTGCTAACCACTGAGCCATCGTGCCGTCCCTTAAAAACAATGTCTGTCACTTCATTGCAGCTATCAATGTGGTACTACTTTACTTTCACATCTACTTTGGTTCACATTCGATTCATAAAAGGATATACAATGCTCGTGTACCATCAGCTCACTGACATTTCATTCCACCAGGCAGAATGAATACACCTCAGTGCTTTTCATTAAAGGCTTGCGTGGGGCAAGGGTGCAATACAAAGATGGCATTTTGAGTTAAGCCCCATTTAGCAATCCACTTCCCTGCCTTTGTTTAGCCTTGCTGACGTCCACCAGTGTGTTAATCTCATGTATTTGCCAGACAGGCTAGTGGACCTAGTCAGGCATTACCACAGACGCTAATTGTTTACTAACCACAAGCCAGGCTGCATATGACTGAGCTCTGTCATGAACTAATCCAGATGGAGAAACTTCACTCCCCAGTGCTACAAATCTTTGAACAAAGAAACAGCTTGGTTATGAAAGAGCCAAGTTAGTTAAGAAGTTTGTAATTATGCAAGTTTGAAGGAAGAAGTTTATCCTGTCAGATACAGGAGGCCTGTATGTTGTTGGGGCTTGGGTTTGTGAACACATGGGCTCCCTATTTTCAACTGATCGGTTGTGCACATGTGAGCACAATCCCAGTGGAGGTCTTGATGCCACTCTCAGTGGACTGGGCTGGTAATGAGTATTCATGACATGCTAATGATTGCAAAAAGGGGTTTGGTCTGGAATACAGACTGATGTGAAAGTTTCTGACAACTTAATAGTAAAACTTTAATGTGCCGTCAGGAAAGAAGTTTTGTCTTGCCCAATTAACTTGTTTGCCTAAAAACTCTAGGTTGCCTTGGAAAATTCTGTCTTATGGTCTTAAAACTGAACAAATAAAGGCATGTGGATATGATGGCATGGTTTTCTGAGGTAGATTGGGAAACTAGGTTTTGGGAATATTTAAATAAATCATTCATAATTTGCAGTGGTTATAAGAAATAAAGATATTTGTGGGTGGCACGGTGGCACAGTGGTTAGCACTGTTGCCTCACAGCACCAGAGACCCAGGTTCAATTCCCGCCTCAGGCGACTGACTGTGTGGAGTTTGCACATTCTCCCCTTGTCTGCGTGGGTTTCCTCCGGGTGCTCCGGTTTCCTCCCACAATCCAAAAAATGTGCAGGTTAGGTGAATTGGCCATGCTAAATTGCCCGTAGTGTTAGGTGAAGGGGTAAATGAAGGGGAATGGGTCTGGGTGGGTTACGCTTCAGTGGGTCGGTGTGGACTTGTTGGGCCGAAGGGCCTGTTTCCACACTGTAAGTAATCTAATCTAATAAATACAGCACAATCAAATCTAATGAGAAGTTAAAGGTAGTACTTTGTTAAAGGAAGAGGATAATGATGTAAAAGTGTAAGCCTGAGGATTGGATGGATTTTAAAATTCAGCAAAGACGGACAGTGACTGATAAATTAAAAGAAAATAGGAATCAGTGTAAACTGACAATGTGTAAAAACAAAAAGGAAGAAATTAATGAGTAAATTTGGATGCCATAGAGACAGGAGCAACTATAATGAGACATAAGCAATGAGGTTGACTCCCAACTACTCCCTGAAATGGCCTAGCAAGCCACTCAGTTGTATCAATTGCTACAAAGTCTCAATAAAGAAATGAAACTGGACGGATTACCTGATGTCGAACTAAACACCGGAAAAGTCAATGGGAAGGTTCTCCTTCCTTCCTTCTGGGGGCTGTGCCAAATTGGGTTCTGTGCCATTAAGTTCCTGGTCTCATTACAGCCTTTGTTGAAACATGGACAAAAGAGCTGAATTCTAGAGGTAAGGGTAAAAGTGAGATCCTTTGGCGCCAAGACTGCAGGGATAAACTCTCTGCTGCTTGGAGATTTTGCTGGCATATAGGAAGATGGTTGTGGTTATTGCAGATCAGTCATCCAGCTCTTCTCTACAAGAGCTCCTTGGGATAGTATCCTAGCCCTGCCATCTTCAGCTACTTACTCAATAACCTTCCCTCCATCATAATGATTGCACAATGTTCAGTACCAT
Organism: Chiloscyllium plagiosum; assembly: GCF_004010195.1. Taxonomy (NCBI): domain Eukaryota; kingdom Metazoa; phylum Chordata; class Chondrichthyes; order Orectolobiformes; family Hemiscylliidae; genus Chiloscyllium; species Chiloscyllium plagiosum. The sequence continues at coordinate 145,490,969 of NC_057711.1, read as the reverse complement.
TCATGACTCCTTAGATATTGAAGCAGGTGATGTCCAACTAGAATAAGACCTGGACAAATAAATGCTGGTCAGCCAGGAACACCCACATCCTACAGTATCTAGGCTTGGACTGACAAATGGAAAGTAGCATTCACGCCACACAAATGCCAGGCAATGACCATCTTCCGTAAGCAACAATCTAACCACTGGCCCTTAACATTCAATAGCATTAGTATTACTGAATCTATCGATATCCTGGGAGTTACAGTTGACGAGGAACTCAACTGGACTCCCCATACAAATACAGTGGCTACAGGAGCAAGTCAGAGTCTGGAATTGCTGTGCTGAGTCACTCCCCAAAGCTTGTCCACCATCTACAAGGCTCAAGTCAGGAGTGTGATGGAATAATCCCCAGATGCCTGATGTGTGCAGCTCCAATAATACTCAAGAAACTTGACATCATCCAGGTTAAAGCAGCCCATTTGATTGGTTCCACATCCACAAGCATCCATTCCCTCTACTACTGATGCTCAGTACACACTGCTGCTACTATCAACAAGATGCTTTGCAAAAATTCACCAAAGATCCTTGGATAGCACCTTCCAAACCCATGAACACTTCCATCTAGGACAAAGGTTGCAGCATACATGGGAACACCACAACTTACAAGTTCCCCTCCAAGTCACTCACCATCCTGATTTGTAATATGTTGGTGTTCTCCACTGCTGGAGAGTCAAAATCCTGGAATTCCCTCCCTAACGGCACTGTGGGTCCATCTACAGCACATGGACTGCAGTGCTTCAACGAAGCAACTCACCACCACCTTCTCAAGGGCAAAAAACTAGGGATGAACAATAAATGCTGGCTGGCCAGTGACACCCATAACCTACAAGTGAATTTAAGAAAAAAAGAAATGGCAGACATTTAACAAATACATTGTCTCAGTCATTGGAGGGCTGAATTGCCTACTCCTGCTCACATTTCCGATATACTTATTATGTTGGAAGACAAAAAGAAAACATAGTCTAGAAATAAGCAGAATCAAAGATCCTGTAAAAGTGAGGGGCTCAAACATAACTGCATTCATAGAAAAAATGTACTGGGAAGATTAAAGAGACTAAAGCTTGACAAATCTTTGGAACTGATTGCCTACACCCACGAAGTTTCAAGGATGTTTACTGAGATAGTTGATACACTGAAACCAAAGTCTCTTAGAGACTGCTGCACACATCAAATCCCAGTGGATTTGAAGGTTGAAGGTAGCAGGCATCCTGCTGATCAAAAAGTGAGGGAGTGAGAGAACTGGAAGTTATAGCTTAGTTAACTGATATAAGCTGAATGGTAAATGCTGGAGCTTATTATGTGGGGATGACAGAACACTCAAAAAAATCAGGATGCATTGCAAGAAATCAACACTAACCTATGAAAGAGAAATTGTGTTTGATAAATCTTTACGGATTTTGAGGATTTAAGCTGTTGGCTGAATAGGGGAATTTAGTGGACGTAGAATATATGTATTTTCAAACAGCATTTAATGACATGCTGGCCAAGCGATTATTATACAATGTTCGGGCTCATGAGAAAATGGGTGATATATGGCCATTCTGACCATAAACTAATCATTGTTAGGTTGGCAGACTAACTATCAGTGTAGTGCAAAGATCAATGATTGGGCCTTAGTTAGATACAATCTGTATTAATGACATAGGGCACTGGAAGTATCCAAGTTTGCTGACGCTGACAGTAAGGAAAATGCACGGGTGCTGCAAAGGCATTAGGTAGGCAGGTTAAATTAATGAGGTAAAAACAATGACTTTTGTCCGAAACGTCGATTTCGCTGCTCGTTGGATGCTGCCTGAACTGCTATGCTCTTCCAGCACCACTGATCCAGGTTAAATTAATGAACAAGTATGCGACAGCTCGAATGTATGTAAAGAAATTTGAAGTCATCCACTTTAGTAAGAAAAATAGTGAGAAGCTAATAAGTCTACATATTCAATGGGACCTGGATATCCTCTACATGAATCACAGAAAATTAGCACGCAGGTACAAAACGTAGTTGGGCAGCAATGTTTGTGGTCTGTTGGCCTTGATCACAGGGTTTCAGAGAAAATAAATCTTACAGCCTACTGAGTAAAGTTTTGGTCTCTTTAGGAAGGATCAACTTAATTGCCTTAGAGGGAGTGCAATCAAGAATGACTATACTAATTCTTGGTCTGAGAAGATTATCCTGTAAGGAGGGATTAAGGTAATTTAGGCTGTTGTGTATAGAATTTAAAAGAATGAGACGTGATCTAATTCAAACAGAACAGAGACAGAATCTTGTTGTAGCAACGAATATCCCAGCAACAGGACTTGAGCTCAGAAGTGGAACATCTGGTTACACAAAATTAAACTGTGGCTTGACAACATGCCATGCATTTCAAGGGGCTAGTTGTGTGACGGGTAGGAAGGAGATCACCAATTTTGTGTTCCTAGGTTGTTTGAAGATCTGTACGCCATATTTAAGTGCACACATAGTCACCACAGAGTGGCTCCTTAGTACCTGCACCTCTGTCAACGTGGGCCTTTGAACCGTCATCCTTGAATTTCCTTCTGTCACCCTTAAAATATCCTCTCTTGTTCTTGATTCTACCTGCATCATGATTGACCTACATTCAATTACTCATAATCTTCCCTCTGTTATGCTAGAGCTGCGTTTGAAAGAGATGGACATTCCTTCAGTTTTCTACTTCTATCCCTCTATCTTCAGCGATCCTATTTAGGGCCACCTCAGACAGACATGTCCTCACCTCCCTGGGCAGCTGCCATCTGAGCTTAGTCTAACAGCTTGGCATCTTCTCCCCAGTCCAAATGTTTCCCTATACAAGAAAAGCAGCTCTCTCTTACCTGGAGGCAAGGTAATGGGGTTAATTTTCCATGACCACTCCTGTGACCATTGCCCTCCATCCCCATTTCCAACTTACCTGACACTGGGTCAATTGAAGACTCCTTATACCCCATTCTATTTTTCCAGTATTTTTTTTCACCTGCCAGGAAGGTAGGTAATTAGGCTCTTGGTGGGTTGAGGCCCTTAACTGGCCATTAGTTACCCACGTGAAGGCCTTAAATGGTGATGGAGTCAAGAAAATTACCTTTGGATCTTCTCGCCTAGCCCTTAATTGCTGAGGTGGTAAGAAGGCCGTAGCTCTTAAAGGTCAACTTGCTCAATTATTTGCCTTCATTTCCCTCCTGGGAAAGATCAATTACACCCGAGGTATCACAGTCTCAGAATAAGGATTGTCATTTAAAACTGGGATGGGGAGAAATTTCTTCATTCAAATGTTTGTAAACCTTTGGAATTCCCTACTGCAAAGGACAGTGGATGTTGAGTTGCTGAGTATATTCAAATCATAAGTAGTTAGACTTGTGGATTTTAAAACAAAAGGAAATTGAGGGAAATCGACAAAGGGAAATTGATTTATAAGATTAGATTACATTACAGTTACAGTGTGGAAACAGGCCCTTCAGCCCAACAAGTCCACACCGACCCGCCGAAGCGCAACCCACCCATACCCGTACATTTTACCCATTACCTAACACTACGGGCAATTTAGCATGGCCAATTCACCTGACCTGCACATCTTTGGATTGTGGGAGGAAACCGGAGCACCCAGAGGAAACCCACGCAGACACGGGGAGAATGTGCAAACTCAATAATATAATTGTCTCACAGCGCCAGAGACCGGGAATTGAACCCCGGTCTCTGGCGCTGTGAGGCAATTATATTATTGAATGATAGGGCAGGTTCAGTCGGCTAAAAGCCCTACTCGGGCTCCTTTTCTTGTGATTTCATGACAGCTGGTGTAAAGTGGTTGAAGTTGAAACTTCTGCAGGAATATAATACAAAACCTATGTTGTAAAATGGTTTGTGGAGCAAGGATCTTGCAAGGATGTAAATAACACCACTGGCAAAAGCTTGCTTGACTTTCATAAACACATCTGATAACTAATACTATTATTTGCTGGCTATACTGTATATGGATGCCAAATACTCTAATGCAAATTGATTTTGCATACAAGAAAAAGCACTTGCAGAGACACGTGGCAGTGTAGGTGTTTTAACTTAGCCAGTGTCAACAAAGCCATTTCAAATATCATTGTTCTATTTCCACACAATAATCATCAGCTACTAATTGTTTAAACTTACAACTGAACTAATTATTTAAAATTCTTGTATTTTGAATTTAATGAGCTTATTAAAATGAATTAGGAAGAAATGCATTTTCCAATTAAAATTATAATTTTGTTAAAATCAGTTTCCTTTATCGCTTTTTGAGCAGCAATTGTTCATGTGCAGTCACTTTAATGTAGGGATTGCTGCTCTGTTTGAGATGCTGACCTTGACATAAGTGACACCAACAATTTGGGTTCAATTCCCACACAATCTGAGCACTCTCCTCCTCAACTTCTCCCCTCGCCTGAGGCATGGAGACCCTTAGATTAAACCACCACCAGTCATCTATCTCTTATGAGAGAGCAGCCCTATGGTCTGGACAGACTATAGCGACTTTATTTTTACCATTCACAGGAGATATAAAAGCACAACTCCTCTCATTTGGACTTAGATACTCCCAGAACACTACAGAATAAAAACAGGACAGCCTCCCCTGTCCCTATCCAATATTTAACCAACTGCAATAAAACACATTATCTGTTTGATTTTCATTGCAATAATGGCACTTTGCACAAAAATGCACAAGATCTTCAGGTCATGAAAGTTCTTTATCAATGCCAGTTCTTTGTAATATTTAAATAAAGAAAATGATGATAAGTTGTATGATATGTGAAATGTGTCTATCATTTTGTGAATGTAAATCCAAGAAACATTTTAAAATCAGTTGCAGATGCCCTTTAATAAGTGGTAGAATATCATGTTGTCCAGTAAAGGTGGAAGACCTCTGACATGAGATTACTACTGTTGCTGCAGGCAATCTACATGTTTCAGAAAGCTGCAATTCTCAGCATGCTCCCTGAACAAGACATTCAAAACACAGGCGAGAAAGTGGAAGAGCTGTTCAGGTGAGTGAGTGTTTCATTATCATTATCAGAGTTCTGACTTGATATAGAGTCATAGAGATGTACAGCAAGGAAACAGACCCTTTGGTCCGACTCAGCCATGCTGACCAGATATCCCAACCCAATCTAGTCCCACCTGCCAGCACCTGGCCCATATCTCTCTAAATCCTTTCTATTCATATACCCATCCAGATGCCTTTTAAATGTTGCAATTGTACCAGCCTCCACCAGTTCCTCTGGCAGCTCATGCCATACATGTACCACTCATTGTGTGAAAAAGTTGCCCCTTAGGTCTCTGTTATATCTTTCCCCTCTCTCCCTAAACCTATGCCCGCTATTTCTGGACTCCCCCAAGCCAGGGAAAAGACTTTGTTTATTTATCCTGTCCATGCCTCTCATGATTTTATAAACCTCTATAAGGTCACCCTCAGCCTCTGACACTCCATGGAAAACAGCCCCAGCCTATTCAACCTCTCCCTATGGCTCAAATCCACCAACCCTGGCAACATCCTTGTAAATCTTTTCTGAACCCTTTCAAGTTTCACAACATCTTTCCAATAGGAAGGAGACCAGAATTGCACGCAGTATTCCAACAGTGGCCTAACCAATGTCATGGACAGTTGAAACATGACCTCCCAGCTCCTGTACTCAATACTCTGACCAACAAAGGAAACCATACCAAATGCCTCCTTCACTATCCTATCTACCTGTGACTCCACTTTCAAGGAGCTATGAATCTGTACTCCAAGGTCTCTTTGTTCAGCAACGCTCCCCAGGACCTTACCATTAAGTGAATAAGTCCAGCTAAATTGTTGAAGTAATGTATGAATGAAACGGTCTGCAGCTGATCAGGATCACTTGTGGCAAACATTTAGTTCCTCAAAAAGGAAGGCTGCCCAAACAAAACTATTTGCAGTTTTGGGTTACCTGATTGAAATTCTGACTGAGATTTTTTAAGTACTGCATTGTATTCCACCATTTCTTTCTGATACATGGCCAACTGAGAAGATTGTTTAGTAAGTTTTTTTCTTTGATTTAACTATGATGAGCAGTTGAGGATCATGCAGTGATCCCAAGAATTAATCATGCTTTTTTTAACAAATTCAAGAAAAGCACCCTAAATAATGTATTAGGTCTAACTTGTTAAGTCCTGCAGATATTGTAGACAAAATCAAATGTTGGCACCATTGTCTTTCACCTTTTCCCAGGTACTGTACTCAAGAACAAAGTTTGACTCCTTTCTCCTCTATCCGCTCCTATATCTTTCTGTGTGGCACTGAAGCCAGCCTGCATCCTGTTTTTAATCCTACAGTTGCATCGAACTTAGTTTCTATTCTTCTTCTTGACCTTTAAGAGTATGCTGTAAGGCAGTACAGCTCACTGAGATTCTGTTGGCTCTTAGAAAAGGCTATTCATTTAAGTTTGCTTGCCTAATCTTGTCCATAGCTCTAAAACTAACACTGATTCTAACCTCCATTCCTCTGCATCTTCTCCCAACTCTCAATGATACTGTCGAAAGCACAGTGAAGCATTTTGGGAGGATTTACCACACCACACCATGACTGCAACTTGTTGCTGTTGTTCTCTTTCTGCAACCAAAATATCTTGCTTTTTTCATGAAGAATTGCAATATTTATTTGATTATTGAATCTTCTGATCCATGACTTTTATTTGGATTGCAGAAAAGTTGAAGGTCTGAAGCAGCGAATTGCTGGAAAATCTATACCCACAGAGAAGTTTGCAGTGAGAAAAGCCAGGCGCTATATGTCACCAAACCCTGTTAAACTGGCTGTGCCTTTGCTGGTGAGGAATTTTTTGTTTTGATGCACATTTTTCAGATGAAATAAATTTTTAAGATAAGTAGGCTGGGAGGGGTAATGCCTCAATTCTGTCGGTTCAGAAGCTGAAGTTATTGGTTGAATGTACTGAGAGCCACTGAACAGGAATGACTCCTTTTTCAATAGGACCAACTTGGCATCTTCACTCAGGTCCAGCAAGTTTCCCTGTTGGAAGGGGAATTTCACAAAATTTAGAAGATTAGAATCCCCACATTATGGAAACAGGCCCTTCAGCCCAACCAAGTCCACACTGAGCCTCCGAACAGCAGACCCATTCCCTTATCCCACATATACCCCTGACACTATGGGCAATTTAGCCTGGCCAATTCACCTGACCTGCACATCTTTGGACTGTGGGAGGAAACCGGAGCACCCGGAGAAAACCCACGCAGCCACGGGGAGAACGTGAAAACTCCACACAGACAGTCGCCCGAGGCTGGAATTGAACCCGGATCCGTGGTGCTGTGAGGCAGCAGTGCTAACCACTGAGCCACCATGCCACCTATTCTTATTCTGTATCCACAAAATTTATTTTATGACCATTTGCCCATAATTCTGGAATGAACTCATTCTCCATGCAATTAAGATTAACACATTCCTCTGGAAAAATGCACAGTTATGTGCATTGGAACTTCATTATGTGGAAAACTGGATTTAGAAATGTTGTTTTTGTTAAAATTGGTGTGTTCAGATCTGGATCATTATCCAGTATTTTGTTTAACAATTCATTTTGAAGCTTTTCGCTGTAAAAGCTGATTTCCTGTACTATGTTTACTATGATGCATTACTGTATAATGCAGCACAGGAACAGGCCCTTTGGTCCACCAAGCCTGTGCCGATTCCTAGTCCTTATTTGGACCTGCTTCTTATTGCCCATACGTGGTTTCTATCCCTGTATTCGCTTCCCATTCATGTGTCTACCAAGATACACCTTAAATGCTGCTAACATGCCTACTTCCACCATCTCCACTGGCAGTGAACCTGTTCCCTCTTGTAGTTGATCTTTCTATCCTGGGAAAAAGCCTCTGACTATCCACCCTATCTATGCCCTCAAAGTCTTGTAGACCTCTATCAGGTCACCCCTCAGCCTCTGTCTTTCCAGTGAAACAGTCTGAGTTTATATCTGAAGCTGAGGTATCCAATTTGGACAAATGGAATCTTAGTGCCTTTACGATGTTTAATTTTGAAATTTGCACTCCCCCAACTAAATAAAATCCATTAATGAATTAACTAGAATAAGTGGGAGTCTAAAAAGCCAGGGACAGTGAAGGAAAGGACTCACTGCAAGTATGATGACAGTAAATTCTGAGCAGAACAGGATATTAGTCTTCCCAATATTTGTTCTCCTGACCTCAGCAAAAGGGTGGTATGAGCCCTGAATCCTGAATCTAGTTTTGATTGCTGGGGCTATTAGTCAATTAAAGCTTAAATGCCCCCTCACTCCACTGATGGATGTCAGTGTGTCCCATGTGTCAAGTGTTACTAATGCAGTGTTAAATCGTGGACTATGAATTGTATGAGGAGTTTCCCTAATTTACAGTGCTTCATTATTTGCCCAAGTATATTAGCTGCTATATTGTGCGTCCATTGCAAAAAGATACAGAAATGCCAGCAGGATAAAAGCCCGGGTCGAACTCCTGCAGCATTTTCTATCCATGCAATGCCATTATAAGTTGTGAGGCGGAAGGCCATCACCTCCCATCCTGCCTCCAAATTGAGGCCCTCACGTGGCCAATTAATGACTACTTAACTTTATCCCTTCAGTGGTGGTATTGACCAAAGGCATTTAGTACCTGATCAAGGGAGGTGACATCAACAAACAGAGTTGGGTGGGTGAGGGTGGGGTGGCCCTGCTGAGAGCCACCCTTCAATGTCCTGCCACCGATCACAAATAGCGTTATCTTGCAAAACCACTCTCACCATTTCTTACCTGCCGCTTGGGTTGCTCTTCAACCTTGAAGCACCCAGTAGGTGTCATTCTGGTAACAGCTACAGCCTCCCCTATAGTGATTGGCTAGCTGCTCTTGGTAGGAAGGATTTCCATTCCTTGGGTCCTAGATTGGGGAAAGACTCACTACTAGCCTGAGTGGCATTCTCAAGGAGGGGACACTGATCTCCCACTGACTCTCCAGCTAGCAGTCCAGCCCAAAGTATGTGAATAAATAGATTTCGTTTAGCTAATTCAAAGGTAACGAACAGATTGATGACATATCGTCAAAGGTATCGCCAGACAACTTAGTTCGAGTCAACTAACGCTTTATTTGTTATTTAAAGCAAAGATTAAAACCAGCTTCAAGCAATGACGTTAGTTATCTTTTTCTTAGAAGATGGGCATTGCTGTCAACATGGGCATGTATTGTCCATCCTTAGTTGTTCCTTAAACTGCTGTGATCCATATGGTGAAGGTACTTCCACATCTCTGTCAGGTCAGAGGTTCTAGAATTTCGACTAAGTGGCAGTGAAAGAATTTGATGAAAAATGTTCAAGACAGTTTAGTGTGCATTTTGACGAAAAACCTGGAGGGAAATACATTCCCTTGTACCTGCTGCACTTTTGCAAAAAGACAGCAGAAATTGCAAGATGGTAGATGCTGTGGAAGAAACCTTGGCAAGTTGGAAGTTTGATTTGAATTATACAATTTCATTCTATTACTTGGTAATATTTATTGATTATTACTAATTTTATAAATACTGTAATCTATTTCCCCGACAGGAAATGATGTACGTGTGGAATGGATTTGCAATACTGGGTAAACGAGCAGACTTGACTGAGAACATGCTGGTTACAATAGAAAAGGAAGAAATAGAGTTACAAAATCACCCCAGTGAGTACATTGTAATGTTGCACACAAAGCACATGTCTAGTATGTTTAAAAACACCACTCAGAGAGCAAATCAGACTAAAACACTTGCCTTCTTACCTGGCTGAGTTCAATGGTCTGCGAGAAATGCATTGTTTGATCAATTTTTTCTGTGGATTGCTAAACGTGTGGAATAATTAGAGGAAAATACATCAGAAACAATAAATAGAGTTAGAAGTGAATTCTGGAAGGTCCTGCTTTGGATATGGTTACCTTGGATATTCTCTGCTCCAATAACTGTAGAAATGGTAATTTTGCCTCAGAAACTGACCAAATCTAATTCATGCCTGGTAGCCTTTTGCAGGGAAGTACACATGTAAAGATTGGACAATGATGTACATTGTCAAAACTCATCAGTGATCTTTGTGTCTGCCTCTCTCTCAGTTAATTTTTTTTTCCCTGCTCATCTCAGTTAAATTTCCTGACCTTGTCTCAGGCCACATCTGAAGAAAAGCCAGCTGGCAGATGTTACTGATGTGGCTTGGTATTGTTGAGCTCACTCTAGTAGGGAACGTAAATACAATTAGGACATATTCAGAATATGCAGGATATTAAATGTAAATTTAAGGACAAAATACTGTAAGCTATAGCGTAACAAAACAGATATTACAGCTGATAGTTTCAGTTTCAGTAACAATATCAATATCTCGATTACAAAAGTTGTTGAACTTTCTTCATTGTAATGATTCACTTGCCTCCAAAGAGCCTGTTGAATATCAAGCAGATGATGAGAGTCTGGTACAGCTCCTGAAAGGGCTATGTCTCAAGCATTTGGGCCGCCTCTTACAAGCTGAGCTCTGCTTTAATCAGGTGATTCAAAGGTAAGGTGACTTGTCGAAATACTTCTGGAGAATTAAAAAACCCATTTATCAAATAATCATGTTGTCAGACAGGATAGAGATACATCAATGGATAGTCAGTGCCTGGCCCTAGATAGTTAATTGATAGAATGAGCAGATAAAACATGCAGTTGTAGTCAAATATACTTAAATAAAGAAGTGCAGCAAAATTGAATTAATTTTTTTAAAAAGTTCTACTAGGAAAGAATTTATTCAGTATTTAAACGGATACGTTCACACCAGCATTGAAACACAATCATATCCAGTAATACTGTTTAAATCTCTGTTGTGTATTAATTTGTGTATACTTTGCAACAGAAACTTACATTTATATAGCATGTTTAGCAAAAAAGAAACACCCCAAAACACTTTATAGGATTGTCGATATATTTAATCAACCTGCTCAGATATGTCTTGATACATGTCTCGGCCAGGTTTTGACTATCACTGTGCAATCTCACAAAATTGGTTCTCATTCAAAGATCACTCTGGGATGGCAGATCCTTACTGACCTCATATTCTCTTCAGCTGTCATGCTCTGTGTTGCCAAAGCCAATTCCAAGCTTTATTTAGTTCTTCTTCAAGCACAACATTAGCAAATAAAATGGTAGACCCCAATGGAAACATTGTTGACTATAATGTATAACTTTAAACTTTATTTCTTTATTTTTCTACTTAATATTAAGAAGGACTTTGATGTTTAACTTTATTTCTATATTTTGCTACTTCGTATCTAAGATTTTGTACCCTGATACCTTTGTACCTAAGATGGCGCCAGGAATGGCGACATTATACACTTGTACTCCTGTATTTCTGTATTTGAGTAAACATGACAATAACATCTAATTCTAAACTGCCTTACTGAAGATTTTAATTTTGATAATGCAGTCATTCTGCTATCCAGCATTAGACAAGCTACTATTAGAGATCAACTGAGAAAAGTAAATAAATAATCAAGAGTATGAATCTCCAGATTTATGTTTTTCCTACAGGTTTTAAATTGTTGATTTCTGGTTGTCTGGCATCTGCACTTCTCACACATAATAAACACTTACTTAATTTACTTTCATTTACTGTGACATTTGGGACTGTGGTAATCTATTCAGACTTTTGTAGTATCAGGAGCAGTGCGTCAATTTGAATATCTTAAAATGCATAAAGGATGGAGTTTGCTTTTTGATCGTTGTGTATTCAGGATTGTGTTTGTAAATATTTGAGCTTTCTGTTTTATTTACGTAGTGAGAAGAGGATAAGATATGACCATTATTTGGTGCCATTTACTCTTTATGAAATGGGATTGTTATACAAACAGCAAGGACACAACGATAAAGCCAGAATGTACTTTGAAACTGCAAAGTAAGTGCCATAGAAAAATATTAAATTTACAACAGTATTATCAATAATTAATTGATTGCTTTTCATTTCTTCTTCCTTTATCTACCTGGGGGATAAACCAATTAACAAAAATCATACTGGAATTCCAATGTTCTTTCTATATCCTGTAACTGGAATGGGCTTTTTCTCTGATATCTGAATTGACCACTGGTCCTCTTCTCTAGTAGAGAAAATGGGAAGATTTGAATTTCCGATAGTAACATGAGTGATCTTGTGATGTTCCAAAACATTCTATAGTGAGTGAAGTATTATAGAGTCATAGATATGTGCAGCATGGAAACAGACCCTTCGGTCCAACCCGTCCATGCCGACCAGATATCTCAACCCCATCTAGTCCCACCTGCTAGCACCCAGCCCATATCCCTCCAAACCCTTCCTATTCATATACCCATCCAAATGCCTCTTAAATGTAGCAATTGTACCAGCCTCCACCACATCTTCTGGCAGCTCATTCCATACAAATACCACCTTCTGTGTGAAAAAGTTGCCCCTTAGGTCTCTTTTATATCTTTCCCCTCTCACCCTAAACCTATGCCCTCTAGTTCTGGACTCCCTGACCCCAGGGAAAAGACTTTGTCTATTTACCCTATCCATGCCCCTCATTATTTTGTAAACCTCTATAAGGTCACCCCTCAGCCTCCGACGCTCCAGGGAAAACAGCCCCAGCCTGTTCAGCCTCTCCCTGTAGCTCAAATCCTCCAACCGTGGCAACATCTATGGCAATCAATTTGCACACAGATGCAAGTATGTTCCACAAACTTCAATGAAATAATTATAAAGCTATCTGTTTTAGTAATGTTAGTTAAGTGGCAAGTATTGACCAGGCCACCCGTGTTGATCATCTTGTGGTGCCATGGAAGCTTTTCGAGGAGAGGGCTTATGGGACCTTGATTTAAATTTTCATTCAAAGGATGGTGTCTCTGTTAGCACACTACCTGTATCTGAATTATTTACCTTTCCTCATGAAAACTACATATTTTAATTTCAATTATTGAAATTTACTCTTAAAATAAACACTACCTTCACAGATATACGGTCAATTTGATTCATTCTACATAGCATTAGGAATTGGTCTGGCCCACTGAACACATTGAAGGCTATTGTTTCTGATAATACCCCTGTTATAATGATGGAAATTTTCACCGGAACTAATTGTGTATCTGCTTCTATCTGAATGTGAAAAATTATTCTGATGTGCAATGAATTTTCCAAGAAGAAACATGGACAAGAATATTGCTTACTGAAAGAAAAGGACAGAAATGTTGAACTTCTCACCATCATGAATGTTTTTATCCATGCTACTCATATCAGCTCACCCTCCAGACTGCATAATTTATGGCATGCAACTTGGCCATTGCAGATTCAGGGTACCTGGTCTTGAAACAGACCAGGCCTGCCACTGACATGAACATACAGATGTTCCACAAGTGACTTACCCATTCCATGATCTCAAATTAAAATGAATACCAAATGCCCAATATATTACCTTCACCCTCACTGGATGCCATTTTTGGCTGGAGATTCAACTGGATTCAAGCAATCAGGGAAGACTCAATCCATGATAGTTGATTTAATATTCCTCAATATTTGTCCTCATAATTGAGTTGCAACTTGAATTTGCATTGGGTGAATGTCAAGAGGACTTTGGCTTATGATATAAACAGAACAAAACACTTTTCTCATCCAATTGAATTCTACTTATGCTGACATGTTAATACAAAGTTTATCAAAATGACTGGCTGAATATATTGCTATTACCTGTGAGTGTGAAACCCTCAGTTTAGGGTCAAAGGTTATCTATCCAACCATCATTGTTCCCTAATCTTAGTGCCTGAAGTACTACAAACCAGAGAGATTTCATGGGGTTATTAAATATATTTGGTATTTCCAACCATATGACTCTAAGAATGGCCATGGAAAAATATGCACTCTCTAAATTATACCAAGAAGGAGTAATTCTTCATTTCCTTGCTTTGCACTTAATGCATTCCTATATTTTCTTTTCCTATACTGCAGGAATAACTACAAAGACTATTCAATGGAATCTAGGTTACATTTTAGGATCCATGCTGCACTGAACAGCTTGAAGAATTCCCCTACCTCAACACCTTGACCAGTTCCTCAGAATCAAATTCCTGAAGTACGTTGCAATAAATAAATATGTGTACGGGTAGGAGTGATATGCAAATCACATACTAGAGCAAATTAATGCTGACATAATCTGCTGTCTTAGAAGTATTCTGAATGTAGTAATACGTCCCCCTTTTCCCATTTTACAAATTAGCCAGGGTTTTTTCTACAGTGCTGTAAAATGTGTTCAACTCTATATATCCTTGCATAAAAATAAAAGTCAGAGTTTTGTTCTTTATCAAAATCACATTTACAACCTTTGTTTTTACTTGAATGTGGGCAGGAAATGCTGGTGCAATAAAGTTAGATATTGATTCAGGCAGTTCATTTAAAAAAAAATTAAACATTGCTTTAAGCGTTCACATGAACATAGAACTGAATATCTTGCAACTTGAATGGAAGGATTAAAAAAAAACTTGCAATTGTTTAAAAAGAATCTGAAATAAAAGCAGAAAATATGAATGCTCGATTTCTTTTTTATGATCTGAAAATAAATTGATATTCAGCTGGAACCTTTCATTGGAATAGAGACTCACCATTGAAAATAGTACCTTTATTTACTACTGGTGGACTTGTTATATATATCCAGCATTTTCTGTTTTTATTGCAGTAAAGCCTTACTACATGTGCATTTTCTCAGCATTATCCTGGAATTATTAGTTACTGAAAAAGTAAATTGTAATTGGAATACATTGGTGCGCATGAGCTTGCGGTAATAGATTTACTGTACATTGCGCAGCACTTATTATGGACTGATCAATGACTTTATGTCAACTCTAACTAAGAATGAACAATCCAAGACTGAAAACACAAGACCCAAGTAACTGAGTATGTGTGTGTAGTTCACTCACTTGAGCAATCCAGGTTTCCAATCCCAGTAATTTGGTCATATTTCTCCACTTAAGTGTTTAATACTGTGGTACTGGAGATTTTTTAAATCTCTATCTTGTTCTGTTGCTTTATTGTCAAATAAATTCTAAATCAGGTCACTGAGAACTATTGTTCTTGGTTAAAGATGCATACAAATCAGTTAGCCCATGAAGCTCCACAGTGCAACACATCTATGTGTGACTAATGAAGTTAAAAGCTTTGATCACCCCTGCTGTAATACGTTAACTCAAAACCATAGCAAGATCCAGGATCAAAATCTATATATGGGTGCAATTGATACAATAACTAATAAACTCCAATTAGCACATAAATTAATAGAATAATTATGGAATTGGCATTATTTTATATCTTTTTCCCTGGGTTTTTATCCAGTATTCCTGCTTCTACAAATTGTCTTCGATTTAAGTGCAATTCACTATGTCTTCTTTGTCTCTACCATTGTTGTATGTCACTGCATTTCTCTGGTTATGCATAGGAAGAACCAAGTCACCAATATGAACCAAGGTTATAATTTACTCTATTCATCTTAGTAAATTTGGCCAGTACCTTCATATTGAAAATTGAATTGAATTCCCGAGATAAAGCTGATAAATTTAATTGTCCAAAAACATTTTGGGACCTCCATTTTATTCAGGGCGTGCGAGTTAGGTTTCAGTACGATAGATTTATTAAGATGACAAAGGTATTTAAGTTATTTCTTAAATTGTACCAAGTCCTGTTCACCATCTGACCTATGCTCACTGATCTACACTGAACCCTGTTTAAGCAGCGTCTCAATTTTAAAATTCTATCCGTGTGCAGAATCTTCAGCTCTCTCTGGCAGCTTGTTTTAAGACAGAAAGGATATGCAATTAAGCAAAAAGGCCCACAGTTGACTTTTGGACCCCTCTGCCAATTAATCCCTCACATTGGCAAAATAATGACCACCTAAGGATCCCAATTTGCCAGCACTATTTTGAAATCAGCTGTCGTCATAGCAGCTAAAACGATGCAGCCAACTTGCCAACTTTGGGGGTGAGGGTGTTCCCTAGATCAAAGACACTTGGTATCTGTACAAAGAACTCAATATTGGAAGGCTTCTGAGAGCCACTTTTCCCATCCTTGTTTCCAACTCCCATCTGCTCCCCTCTCCCAGCAACTGGTACCCTTCCTGATGTTATCTGCCTGTGGTTTGGGCCTCTTCTCAGTCCTGGGACTCTGAAACTTCTCCTTGTGCAGTGCAACAGCCTCCCCAGCGGTTCTGCTGAGAGTAAGAGTTGCTGGCCTGTAATTAGCCACCAGCTCTCGGTTGGCAAGATTTGTGCAGCTCTGGTCCAGATTCCAGGGAGAGGCCTGATTGACAAGCTTTCCCATAAAGAGGCAGTGTGGGTCTCTTGCTGGTTCTCTAGCATATAGGGGACACCCTCAACATCTTGATAAGATTCACCCCTTTGTTTCAAATCCCTCCATGGCATTGCTCATCCATATCTCTGTAAGCTCCTCTTGCCTTACAATCCCCATTGACTTCTGTGCCCTTTGAATTTAAGCGTCTTGTGCATTCCAAAGTATCATTCCATCAATGGTCCCTAAGCTCTGAAATTCCCCCCATAAGCCTCTCTGTTTCTATGTTTTTCTTTCTCCTCTTTTAAGACCACCCATAAAATCCTGCCTTTTTTTTACCAAGTTAATAGTCATCAGACCTAATTTTTTTTAATTCAGTTTAGTATCCAATTTTGTTCTGTAATGCTCCTGTAAGGCACCTTTTGGATGTATTATTACATTAAATGCACTGTATAAATATATTTTTGTTTAAAAACTCTTTCGTATTTTCTTTTAAAATTGGAATTTATGATTTAGTAAACTCAGTTCATAGTCAAAACTCAACTCCAATTGGTGTGGATATTTTCATTTTCTACACCTCAGAACGTGGTTAAAACTCTGGTCTAGGTAACAGAATTGGAGTTTTTGCCCTCATTGGTTCTCAGTGGTTTAGAATGGAGTGATAAGAGTGATCTTTCAAAATATTGACATAATTTGAAAAGCAGACATTTGGAGTTGCATGATTTAGAGGTTTAGGTTGTATTGAGGTCGAGTGGTTTCAGTTTGGCCCACTGTTTATGACATAGCTGTGAACCAAAAATTTGCATTAATTGCTTGCATTTTCAAGACCGGAAACAAAAGGAGCCAAAATCTAAGTAAAAAATACAAAATGCTGAAAATTAGAAATAAAATGAAGGGCCACCAACCTGAAATGTAAACTCTGTTTCTGTTTCCCCAGATACTTACAGAGCTGCTTGGTTTTTCCAGCATTTTCCATTTGTATTTGAGCCATAATTTAGTTGGTCCCAGTGAGAACTGCCATTAAACCTTCTTGTAGCTGGATAGGATGTGTGTTAGCTTGCTGGAAGTCTCGCTAACCAGTCAGAGAACTGGTGGAGAATGCGCATCCATTGCTTCGGGAAGGCCTATGGAATCTAGGGCACTTTGAACATTTAAGTGCCCACAGTGGGACCCTCCCCCGCCATTCCGTGGAGATGGAAGTCCCATTCACTTACAGTTGCTGGCCAATCTGAGACTGACAACGTCTCATTGATATCAGCTATGACTCTTGGCTGCAATGCACCCATCAGCGGCCCAGGATTGAGAAGCACCCCAGGCCAAATTCGAGGTGATCATGAAGTGGGTTGCAGGGTGGGCAGGGGCGGCACAGTCATTAGCACTACTATCTCACAGCACCGGGGACCCGGGTTCAATTCCACCTTTGGTCACCTGTCTGTGTGGAATTTGTATGTTGTCGACATGGGTTTCCTCCCACAGTCCAAGGATGTGTAGGTTTGGCGGATTGGTTATGCTAAATTGCCCATAGTGTCCAGGGATGTGCAGCTAGGTGGATTAGCCACAGGAAATGCAGGATTGTGGGGATAGAGTAGGTTTGGATGGATTGCTGTGTGGAGGGTCGGTGTGGGCTAAATGGCCTGCTTTCACCTTGTAGGGATTCTGTTGATTCTATTCTATTACAGACAAGGTGAGAGGCTGGGGGAAGGTGTCTTTCACTGGCCTTTCCCATTTCCAATGCCAGATCCCTTGAGTAGGCAGAGATTGACCATGGGACCCTGGCATGTGAGGCCACTGGCAAAGCCAGCAAGGTTTGGTGGGCAGCCTCCTAAGGCACAGGAAAGCCATGTGGGCCTCCATTTAAACTAAGTCACTACTAAAGTGTAATGGGTTCAGGGCTAGTGGGTATCAGCTCCATCATTAATGGATCAAATTAATACTGTACTGCTGGTGGCAAGGAGTACCGTGTTAGCCTCTTCCACCCTCCAACTTAATGGGGGGAGATTATCCTGCCATTGGGAGGCTAACACAGGACGTCTGTTATGGCCCACTTGTTAAATCCAGTCCTGTTGCAGCTCAGGAAGTATTTTATTACAACTTGTTCGTTTTGCAGAATGTTACAGTAGAACCTGTTTTTAAACTCCCACCAGAAAACTAAATGGTGTTGGGTAACTTGAAATACATTTCCCTTGGGCAGTGTTTTAATTAAAGCCATTGACAACTAATTTCCTTGTTCAGCAAGGTATGTTTTTAATGTTAAAAATCGCACAACACCAGATTATTGTCCAACAGGTTTATTTGGAAGCACTAGCTTTCGGAGCTCTGCTCCTTCATTAAGTGGTGATGAAGGAGCAGCACTCCGAAAGCTAGTGCTTCCAAATAAACCTGTTGGACTATAACCTGGTGTTGTGTAATTTTTAAGCTTTGTCCATCCCAGTTCAACATCGGCATTTCCAAATTATGTTTTTAATGCAAGACTTCTGGGTGACAACCTCTTTCAATAGAGAAATGAGAAGTTTAGAACTGATATACAAATAAACTGATGCTTATTGTTAAATGCATTCCTCTTCACAATAAAATGCTTAATTCATTTTGATGGCCTTTCTTGTGAACTGGAAGATTATAGCAATGAACAACCTTTAAGTCAGTACAGGGTCAGGGAAAATGTGTCCTAGGAAAGTGCAGAAGCAAGCGATCTGTTATGATGGGGGTGACAGGAGTCATTTAATGGCAAATGGAATGATGCAAGCCTAAAGGAGCTGATAATGGGATACACATAGGGATAGAAGATAGGTCAAGTATTAAAACTCAATTTTCTTAACTGACTCAAGATTATCACTGGGGACTGCAATATAATACAGAACGTTTATATTCGAGAGATTTTAGTGGAATTCATGATTTATTTTCCAATAAATCAATTACAGATCAAGAAATGACATTAATTGCTAGTAACCCTACTTTTTGGTAGAATATTTATTAAGACTATCCCTTTCTTTACGAATGGTAGCTGGCTATCATTCAAGTCCAGTCCTAACTTTTCGTTTTTATAGGACTTTAGCTCACATTAATGTGAGGAAACTGATTTTTGTGTGGTACTTATTTGGAATTAAGGAGTTCTTAGATCTTCTCCTTGCTCTTTTCCTTTGCAGCACATTATTTATTTGATTGCTGATCTTCACAAAAACACTATAGCTGTACAGTCAAGGCATTTCTAAGACTATTGTCATATTGCTGTGATTTCATGAAAGGGTGAATTGACATGGGAGTCCACCTTTGGGACTCCACCGTGACCATTTCATTCAAGATGTCCTGTAAAAGAATTCTATCCTGATAACAGAAAACTGTACTCCATTCAGTCAATGCGTAAATGCTGCTATTAAGGAAAGATAAATCTATCATGATGGTGTTTGATTTAATTACCAGAGCATTTTCTTTGAAATATTTTTATATATTTTATGTTGGGTCAAATCATAACTGTAATTATACTTGTGATTTTAATCCTGAATGAAATATGATGTGAGAATTCATTATTTGCTTTCTGAATGTCAACAGAAGTTGAAGTACATTTTGATGATAAACTACAACATTCCATGAATCTTGGTATATTAAAACAGAAATGCAGGGAGTGCATTTTGAAGCTGCAGTTATATACTATTTATTTTGTCCAATTAACATATGTTTTCTTATAATAGCTCTAAAAGAGAGGAACATTGGGCACAATTGTTTGGGAACTGTATTTTGGGAGATGCACATATCAATGCTATATATTTATATATTGGTCATAATATATGTTCATAGCCTATTCTGTGGTATGTGTTGCTTCATATTACGAATGAGTAATTATAATGATAGGTAATATTGATGAAGAGTACTCATCTTAGATGCAGCATTTATGTATTTTTTTTAAACAGCAGATTGAAATTCCCCCATTTTATTCAGTATGTATATTACCTGATGCATTATGTTCTTATTATTTGTTGGAATGTTTATACAGTAATTTGTTTGCATTGATGGTATTTGTATTTATTCCTTAAAACTATTAATGAAACCAAACAAAAAATCATTTTTGTTCCAATTTTAAGTTGTCTCTTACAATGTTTACAATAAAAAATTCTGTTAGTGACATGGAATTTGTTTTTATTTTGAAAGACGGTACATTAGTTACATAACAGTTCCAAACCATGTATTATTTACACTGCATTCTGTCTAACTCAGCCAATTTCAGTGTTGTGCACTAAGCCTTCTAGCTTAACTAGAAAATCACGTGATTTATTATGACCATTTTTATCCACGCTGTTAGAATCAACTTTACTTGATTTATAAGCTAATTTATTTTGCCATTGGGTAATGCTAGTCAGTAGTATTGATCCAAGTAACTTTGTCGTATCCTTTCCCATGATCTACAGGAGAGATGATTCTGAATTGTCTCAGCTGATTGCATTCAAGTCTTATTACACCTTTGTGTCAGAGCTTCCAGCCAGATGACTCCTGTTCCTGTTTTATACGCCTGCTGTTTCTGCAACTGTGGGGAAATATTACCATAAAACATATCTTCCTAACCTTGGTTTGAAATGTAAAATTAGCTTCAATATAATGGATGTTTTTTTTCCTTTGAGTTGTAACAATGAGACCAAGACTCAATTATTTTGTTTATCTTGACTTGAGGAGAATTGGAGATCCTGCACTGGTGGGGTAGGGGGTTGGGGTGGGGGTTTGACATATGGTAGCTATGAAAGCAAGCATTAGAACATGGGAACAGATGTAGGCCATTCAACCCCTCAATCCTTTTTTGCCATTCAACGATATCGTGGCTGATCTGTGGCCTAACTCCATATGCCTGCCTTTGGCCCATATCCTTTAATACATTTGCTGAACAAAACATTGTATAAACAGGATTTAAATTTAACAACTGATCTGGCATCAACTACAATTCGTAGAAGAGAGTTTCAAATCTCTACCATACTTTGTAGGAGTCTTTCCTCACATCTCTTCTGAACAGTAGGGCCCTAATTTTTTTTTTAACATTGCAGCACAATATAGGCCATTCGGCCCTCGATGATCCACTGACTGTGAAACCAATCTGAGCCTATCTAACCTACACTATTCCATTTTCGTCTGTATGTCTATCCAATTATCATTTAAATGCCCTTAAAGTTGGCGAGTCTACTACTGTCACAGGCAGTGCGTTCCATGCCCCTACTACTCTCTGAGTAAAGAAACTACCTCTAACATCTGTCCTATATCTATCACCCCATAATTTAAAGCTATGTCCCCTCGTGCTCGCCATCACAATCTGAGGAAAAAGGCTCTCACTGCCCACCCTATCTAACCCTCTGATTATCTTATATGTCTCAATTAAGTCACCTCTCAACCTTCTCTCTAACGAAAACGTCCTCATGTCCCTCAGCCTTTCCTCATAAGATCTTCCTTACATACCAGGTAACATCCTAGTAAATCTGCTCTGAACCCTTTCCAATGCTTCCACATCCTTCCTATAATGCTGTGACCAGAACTGTACACAATACTCCAAGTGCAGCTGCACCAGAGTTTTGTACAGCTGGAGCATGACCTCATGGTTCAGAAACTCAATTCCTCTACTATTAAAAGCTAGCACACTGTATGCCTTCTTAACAACCCTATCAACCTAGGTGGTAGCTTTCAGGGATCTATGTACATGGACACCAAGGTCTCTCTGTTCATCTACACTACCATTAGCCCAGTATTCTGCAACAATGGACCCAAAACAATTCTTTGCGGTACATCACGAGTAACTGAACTCCAGGATGAACATTTTCCATCAACCACCACCCTCTGTCTTCTTTCAGCTAACCAGTCTCTGATTCAAACCACTAAATCACCCTCAATCCCAGGCCTCCGTATTTTGTGCTATAGTCTACCATGGGGAACCTTATCAAATGCCTTACTGAAATCCATATGCACCACATCAGCTGCTTTATCCTCATCCACCTGTTTGGTCACCTCCTCAAAGAACTCATAAGGCTTGTGAGGTATGACCTACCCTTCACAAAATCATGTTGACTATCCCTAATCAACTAATTACTAGACTATTCTCCCCCAGATCTAGACTCTTCAGTCTACCTTTACCTACCTGCCTGCTCCTGAAGACACTGGATTTAAAGACAATAAATCACATAGTTGGAAGATTGAGTGAGCAAAGTGGAGAAATTGGGCAAGGGAGGAAACAGAGTGCAGAAGTAGTTGGGAAGCATATCCGTATTTTAGATATATAAAATCTCTATTTCAACCTGTATTCCTGATACTCTGAGACACATTAGTAAGAGAATAGCAGTTTTGACCTCTTGAGCTTTAACTCAGAAAAAATTGAAATTGCATTCAATTTTTTTTCTCTCAGATCATCTAAGTGGGATGTCAGTTTTTTATATCTACTTTGCATACAGCATATTTTGCAACAGAACAAAGTTCGGAATAAACTATGTTTTAATCAAGTGTTTGAAGACTGACTTAAACTGCGTCTTTCCCATCAGCCTTCCTTTTGGATTGCAAAGTTTGGAACAGAATTTCTGCTGTGGGTTTGTCCCATTTAGCCAAAGATATTTTGGAACTTATTTCAAATTGAAATTTAAAAAAGCAGTTCAAATCACACGATTGGAAAGATAAAGCATATAACGGGCTTTACTACTGAACTCTGTTAATTTTGCTTGTTTGATTAGTTTATTCTACAGACATTTATTCTACTGTTAGTATGAAGTCTTGAGGAATCTGATTAAATGCATATTCATGTGATGATATAGCTCTCTATAACAAAAATGTATAATTATCCCTTGCAAAGCACATTAACAGAGAGACTCAGACAAATTAAATTAGAAGAACCTGCGATATTTGATGTTAAAGTAAAATGAACGATTTCATGCAAATGTGCAATTTTCATATTGCAAACAGCAAAACACTTTCATGTGAATTATGTCAATTTGCACAGTCAGAAACAATCGGAGTAATACCAACAGAACAATGCCTTTCAAACAAGTGTGCTTGTATTGTGTTCTACAGATGATTAATTGTTGAATTCTAAATGCATTGAGATTTTCCTTGCCCTGCTTTGGTCTGTTACCAATTAATTGGTAAAGGATGATTGTTTCGCTAATGACGATTATTGCTGGATTGTGCGTTACGATCCACTTCGGAAGAGTAAACTGATTCCTTTCTCTGTCCCATTCCTTGACTGGTCACAGCAAAGTCTGAGGGCTGAATCCTCCCCGGCCCTGAATGATATGAATCAGTTGGGAATTTACCGTGAGAATGTGGAATCAAAAGAGATGTTGAGGGAACAAAAATCTGATTTTTTACCAAGGTTTTGATGGCGAGATGAGCAGCTTGCTAGTGTGCAATGAGAGGTTTATTTATATGCATGAAACATCTCACTATTAAGTAATTACTCCTTATATACTTTTTGTCATTTTCCAAGGCAGCAGAGAGAAATGAGATGGTGATAATTCCCAACTGGAAGTGTGATGGGCATCTGGCAGCTGCAGTTCACCAGCCTCCTCTCCAGGCTTCTGTCTTGGCCAACATTCCCCAATATCTCAACACACATTCCATTGGCGTTGCCTGCTTGCAGCCTCCATCCAGGGAGGCTGGAATTTTCAAAGCACAGTATCACCACATTGTCGGATGTAGTCATAGAGTCATAGAACAGTTCAATACTGCAACACGCAGTTGACTAATGTTTTACATTGCAATGTTGCTGCCGGGCCACTAAGTGTGGGGACGGAGATACCCATGGGACAGACTGTATTCACGGCTCTTAGCTCATTTACTTAGAACTTTGTGCCTACTTGGATACTCACAGCATCTCTACCTT
The DNA here is from genome assembly GCF_004010195.1 of Chiloscyllium plagiosum. Lineage (NCBI taxonomy): Eukaryota > Metazoa > Chordata > Chondrichthyes > Orectolobiformes > Hemiscylliidae > Chiloscyllium > Chiloscyllium plagiosum. Next base: position 145,466,825 of record NC_057711.1, on the reverse strand, counting down.
GCCTTACCTCACCTTCTTTTATTGCAGATGTACAGCTAAGCAGCTTGTCATTTTTGGCATGCAATGAACAGTCAAGGGGAACTATAGTCCTTCAGGAAAGGTGATATTAAGAAGCAATTGTTCAAAACAGAAAGCCCTAGTTCTCATTTGATCTCTGAATTGGTCTCACCTTTTAGACAATATAGTTCCTCTATCCTATCAAATCTTCCAATATTCTGAGATATCACAATTAGATCACTGCAGTAGCCTTTTATAACTTATGAAATACAAAGAAAAATGTCAATATTTGCTTTGGATCAGGAGCATAAAATTGCTTGCTCCGTTGACATGACCCAGGTGAAAGTGCCTTGGAACTGCAGGTTTCTTAGGAGTCATTGAAGGCAAATCCAAAATTAGGGTAGAGGCTTGGTCCCAGAGGTGGGCCTTAGAGTGCTGGTACTTTGTCTAAGATATGAAGACAAATATAAAACATCCTTTCAGCTCACTGTTGCCTGGGCCAACTTAATGACAATCCATACATCCCACTAATTTGTCATTTTCTCCTCGACCTACCATGTCAACTCACCCAGTATTCACCATGGGCAGACTTCAGGACACGTGCTGAGATGAGTTATAGAGTCATAGAGATGTACAGCATGGAAGCAGATGCATTGTTCAAACTTATCCATGCCAACCAGGTTTCCTAGATTAATCCAGTCCCATTTGCCATATCTCTCTAAACCCTTCCTATTCACCTACCCATCCAGATGCCTTTTAAATGTTATAATTGTACCAGCCTCCACCACTTTCTTTGGCAGCTCATTCTATTCATTGCACCCCTCTCTGTGTGAAAAAGTTGCCCCTTAGGCCCCTTTTAAATCTTTCCTGTCTCACCTTAAACCTATGTCCTCCAGTTCTGGACTCCCTCAACCTACAAGAAAGACCTGGGCTAATCATCCTATCCATGCCCCTCATGATTTTATAAAGCTCTATTAAGTCACCACTCAGCCTCCGACACTCCAGGGAAAACAACCTCAGACTATTCAGCCTCTCCTTATAGCTCAAACCCTCAAATACTGGCAACATTCTTATAAATCTTTTTCTGCACCCTTTTATGTTTAACAACATTTTCCTATAGGAGGGAGACCAGAATTGAATTCAGTGTTCCAAAAGTGGCCTAACTAATGTCCTGTACAGCCGCAACATGACCTCCCAACTCCTAACTCAATGTTCTGACCAATAAAGGAAAGCATACCAAACGCCGCTTTCACTATCCTGTCTACCTGCGACTCCACTTGCAAGGAGTTAAAATTAAGTTCTTAAGTATCTATTGAAGAAATCACTTTATAAATGATCTCATTTATAATAGTCATGCAGATTCTATGAAGAAACTATTTGAATGTAAGTGGCAAACTGATTTGTCTTTCTCCATCTTTTGCCAAAAGTTCTTTTAATTCTGAGATACAGTGCACTGAATATCTCATCCCGGTTTATTTTGGTCATCTATTCTCTTCATTCGCCTTCTTTCCTGTCAATTTCCCCCCATTTTCCTTCTCACAATCCTGACAGCCCTAACTCCAAAGTGTCAACTGTGGGTCATATTCATAGTCCTGACTAATTTGAGTGGAGTCATGGAATCAAATCCCACTGAAACAATTGATCATGCAATTAAGGCTGACATTACTACCGACAGTACTGACAGAGTGACTGAAGTGCCATCTTACCAGGTGGATGTTAAAGGTCACGTGTCTGTAGATTGAAGAAGAGAAGCAAAAGGGACTAGATTAGGTTAGGATATCTGGTTGGCATGGAAGAGTTGGACCGAAGGATCTGTTTCTGTGCTGTACACCTCTATGACTCTTATGACTTAAGCAGCAGTATTTCCTCAACTAACATCCAAAACGATATGATCTATTCAGTATGTAGTTGCTGCTTGTGAGACCTGGTGTGCAAATTGACTGCCACACTTGCTGCACGACTACAATGATTAGATTTCAAAAGTACTTAATTGGCTTTAGATTGCAAAAGGCAGTACTGAGATTCGATATGAAATAACTCCATGAAGGCTGTATCCAGTCAACAAGTCACCTTTTATTTACACGTTAATAATACATGACATTAAGACCACTAGCACAGAGCCGATTCCTCAAGTGAACAGAACTCATGAAGCTCCTGTTCTTTTTTTTCTTTTTTCTTTTTCTCTTCGATTACCCCCACACTCCCGCTTAACTACATTAGTGCTTATTTTTTCCCCAGCACCCATGTTGTGTGTGTGTGTAGGTGTGAGACACAATGAAAGACACAAGGTGCACAAATCTTTATTTAAATTTCCACCACCAGGAAGAAAGGAAACACCTGAGTGGCCAGTGACAAGCAGTGCCTTTCACATCAAAGGGTAATGCTGTGTGATCAAACAGTGAAGGGCAGGGCAGGGATTAAATCAAAATAGAATGCTCCTGTTCTTATCAGTCAGCCAGGGCTTCCTGATTGGACCATGTTAACATTCACAATCATGGAACTCAAATTCAGTGATATCCACCTGGCTGACCTTATTACAATCACAACAGTATAAAAGCCATTTATTTTCTTTTTGCTTTTTGTGCCATAGTTTCATGCGCCCTAACTGATTTATGAACCCGAGTAAAGGTTTGGACATGCTATGTTCAACTATGAGAGGTAACTCAGGTGAATATTATTCTCACCTCCAACCTGAACTATTTATAGTCATCTATTTGTAACAGGGGTTGCTGGAAAGCAGTTACAAGTTAGACCCAGGCTTAGCTTCCTATCCTAACCCAAGGATGGTAAAGTCAATTGTGGCATTCCACACTCCTGCTCTACAGGAGATAAACCCAGACCAGTAAATTCAATCCAGGTCCACCTTCATCTGTATGGTTTCACTCAATCATCCCGTTGACATTTTTTACTCCTTGGCTTTCTCAGGATTGAGCTTCAGGCCACTGGGATTCATTGTCCTGCACTATAAATGTACAAAGGCCACTTTTCTAGCTGATCCTTCATTTCCTTGAGAGAATTGATCAAATAGAATCGGAAGGAAAGTTTTTTTTTAGCAAATCAGGCATCTTTAAGGACTTTGATTTGCTTTGATATTGTGAGTAATGGATGTTTTTTTTTGAATTGATATTTAGGACTTTAGCATTTAGTATCTATTCCTAATTGTCTTTGAGCTGGATAACTTGTTAGGCCATTTTAGAAGGTAGTAAAGTGATAGTGAGCTACGGTTCATTTGGTCACATTACTGTCATAGTTCATTAAGGAGTTACAGGATTTTGATCCAGTCTACAGGGCAACAGATCTGAAATTGAAAATTGGAGTAAGACTGGATTACTCTTTTTCAGATGTCATGGAATTAAAGTAGGCCTAATGGCCTCCTCCTGTGCTGTAAATATTTTTCTATTGCCTCTGACAACTGAATGGAAGTTCAAATGCAATGGTTTGTGAAAAGGACCTTTATTGAATTTAGTACAGTTCATACACATCTTCAGTGAACAACAGATAACTTTACATGGTGTTAGTAAAGCTATATAATGAGGGTGTTATTTCAGCAAACTCCATAGCTGTGAAATACTAAAATATTACGGAGTCATAGCTTTTTCTTGGATTATGAAGCTCATTAAACTTCACAATTTGAGAACAATTCTGCCTAATTATGTGGAAAAGTTGATTAAGGTACACTTCATCATAAGAAGAATAATCCATTAAATACAATGTGGAGTAATTGTATTGTGGGGACTTGAGATTGTGTGAGTGATTGGCGGGTCTACAACCTATCAACCTTTGGGAAGTTGACGGAGATGAAATCGGGAGGGTATATTCTAATTATGAATGTTATGTTACAGCACAGCTTTATTTGAGAAACCCAGGTGATGGGGAAAGTCATCCAATATGTTGAGGAATTTCGTGGAAATTTAAAAGATTAACTTCATCAAGAAATTTAGAAAACAGGAGAGAAGAAAGACAGAGCAAGGGAGTACTCTCTAGCCCTGAAATGTCATGTGTAGTGTTAAGTTGAAGGGATAAATCAAATTGCGAGTTGAGATATGCTGAATTTTATGGGGCGCCATGCTGTGGGCAGTGTTAATTACTTTGAAGTGAAATCTACTTCCCATTCATGGGAAGAAATTCTGCCTTAGTGAGCTGCTGACCCATCAGGTGACCAGGGGCTCAGTAACCCAGCAGTCCCACTGAGGCTGGCCACAGTTGCCAATACAGGTGCTCTCCAATATTAATGATCTGAAGTAAGTTGTTGGGTGGAGATCTCAGCGAGGGGAATGATTGGCTGGGTTTGATGTCTGGAAAGGGTAGTGTTAAAGGAGTCCATGGAGGGTCCTTCCAATGGGCCTTGAAGACCTATGAAAGAGATATACCATCTCTCTCCCCTCCCCTCAACCTCCCAAGGGGATTAATGGACCCAAGGTCAAATGTGTTACCTGATGGCTCGTGCATCACCTTAAAATTTCAGACAGATTGGAGATGGAAAACCACTTGATTTATGTGTTTCCTGCCTTAAAGCCCACCAACAGAGGAACATAGAATTCAGCTCAAGATAAAAACTCACTTAAAATCAGCAAATCTTTGCAACTGCAATGCGATGGAATCATGTAATTCATGATGTAATTGACCATAAAACTCTTTGTAAGGAAACCGACGCCGGTCTACCATGAGCATGTGCAGAGAGAGGTGTTGGAAACTATATTAGAGAGCCGTATATGATAATCTAATATGTACAGGTGTGAATCGAAGAATGTAATTGTACTTAAGGCCTTGAGGAGCCTTGTGTAGAGAACAGGAGCAAGCACACTTATAAGCAGTTTATATACCACCTACCAGCAGATTAGATTCAGTGAGCTAAGTGGTCAATTATAAAGGTATAATGCAAATAGTATGAGTATTGTGCCAAATGCCTCCTGAAATCTATTCATTGGTTAATCCTACAGTTTTTCTTGCGTTATGACTTGTATCTGAAATGTGAAAGCACAGCGTTTGGATAATGTAGGGAAAATTAAGCATTTCGCTCTGAATTAAATCTTATTTGCATGCACAACTCTCAATACTCATCTCTTTTATCCTCTCAATAAAAATATCACCAGACTCTGTTACGTGCATTAAACTAACTGAAGAATATTTTTCCGGGGTACAGTGCCACCTATGGGAAAAGAAATGGGAATAAGTAATGGACTTTCATTAAAAAAAAAGTGAGACAACAACAGAATGCAGAACTTACCTTTGATTTTTCGTTATGTTTTGCATCACTGTTCTCCATGCAGGACTTATTGTGACTATGTCCTCCTTCTCAGTGATTAATTCAGAGCAATAACCTCTAGGGAAGCAATACAAAATGCAGATTTAGATGCATAGGTAACCATTCTACTTTATGCATGTGGGTCATTAAAAAAGTTGCAGTAGTTTTCAAAAATGCATTCCTGTCATGCAGATTTACTTGTTGCACTGAAACTGGATTTAAGTGTGTTCACTGTTTTTCAGAGTGGTTTCTTAGTAATGACACTCCAGCCTTCAGGTAAAGGTTCTGGGATCACTCTCACAACAGGGATTTGAGCACATAATATTAGGACTGAAGGTGTGCTGCACGTTAGATCAGATATTAAACCATGACCCCATCTAACCTCTCAGCTAGTTAGAAATGGTTTGATAATACAATTGCAAAATCTATTCATTTCACATCAGTCATCACTGAAATTGATTATCTGGATTTCCTTATTTCTATTTGTGGGACCTCTGTGCAAATTAACTGAAGTTGTTTCCTGCATCTGTAAAATATAATAAAAACATGCAGAACATGAATAAATCACAGTTCATGACTTTATAGTTCAAAGTGACGAATGATGAGTGGGAATGGTAATGGGAGGGAGAGTAGAATGCAAGGAAATGGGGAAGAAAAGACAGAATTAGAAACTTGTTTATTCCCTCCTAAAATGCCAACTCAGACCAAACCAGAGTCAGCACTGATTTAGGACTCACCTGCAAGCATTAGCATAGAAACCCCGTGGTTCCAAGATCCAGTTATTTAACTTCAAAGACTGTAAGTTCACGTACAGTGGGTGCATTTTGCACTCCCCAGAAATATCCCTGCTACGTGGGAATTTCCACCTGTTCTCCCTGGAGCTCCGCTGGTTGTTTCTGCTGCCAAATGGCTTTGCTGCCTTCCTCCTTTCTGACAGTGCCAACCTATAGGCAACAAGTAGTGGCTCATCCTGAGAGTTTGTGTCAAGGCAGTAGAGGCTTTGAGTCAGAGCATCGTGTAATACCAGACTCCCACTGTCATCAGTAAACTGGAACTGAAATCCTATCACATCCAATGTCCACTGTCTCAGGATGGTGGAAACATTAAATGTGTCATATCCAGAAGATGGCAGCTCACTCAGATTCAAAATCTTCTTGTCAAGTGGATCACTGATGGTGAGGTTTTTCCCTTCCAAACCAATATTATGTACGGTTACATTAACCGTCAGAGACTTCGGATGGAGAGTTCTTCGCAATAGCACCAACTCTGCTGCCACCATGGAGGGCTTGAGTTTGGAAATGTTGAACCATATCCATCCTGGATTGTCATATTCAGGAACTGAAGTAAACATAAGCAAAATTAGTTAAATTTATCAATCAGTATGAGGTGTGTTTGATTCCTTTATCAAAGATTTCGTTTGCTACATTTCCAATATCCCACCGGTTCTAATGCTTCAGTACATTGCAGGTGCTATTTAAATTAAAGTAATTGCTGTGATAGGGTTAGCGATGGAACGTTTGTATTGAATTGACCTTTTTAGTCCTCTCCCATCAGTAGAGATTTCTGATGCATCAATAGATAATTGTAGAAAGGAGAAACAAGATCAAATATCAAATTCACGAGATTGAAGTATTTTTGTGCTTTGATCAAACTTTTCAGTCTCTTTGCTACTGCTTTACCTGAGTCGGGATTGCTTTTTTAGATATTTTGCTGTATATTCTAATTTCTGTTTTAACTTATTGAGCTTACTTCTCCATTTCACGATTGATGCTCTGGTCTATCATTATGCTCTGTGGCAAAACAACCACAATGATTTTGGGTTTCTTTTGTACTGGTTTTTTGAGTACAGTCTGATGTTGGAGAATTTGCCCACCGTTTATTTTTCACTCATTCACGAGATGTGGAAGTCACTGGTTTGGCCAACATTTATTGCCCATCCCTAATTGCCCAGAGAGTAGTTAAAACCATTGCTGTGGGTCTGGAGTTACATGTAGGTCAGAGCAGGCAAGGTAGCAATTTCCTTCCCTAAAGGGTGTTAGCGTGTCAGATGTATTTTTCCAAAACTCAACAATGGTTTCATGTCGATACATAATTCCAGATTTTTACCGAATTCAAATACTAATGAATTCAAACACTGTCTGCCATGGGGGTGGAACCAGGTTCCCAGGACATTTACCTGAGTCTCCAGATTAACAGTGTAGCAATATTATTACAGTTGTAACAGTCTTATTTCAGAAGTCAAAATAATAATGATATAATCTATGCTAATCGTTTGATGCAGTGTGGAGGGAATGTGCATTGTTGAGGGTGATTTTAAATAAGACATTGAACTCTGATACTTGAGTAGGATTTTAGGTTTTTTGGAAACCTTTGAGGATTCAAGTCAATGTTTCTTCATTGATGATATTATGATTGATAATCGCCTATTTTGCTTCTTGTGTGACATCAATAAAGGATCTGGACCATTTTTCAAGAAATATTTTAATCTTCCACTTACTGAGGATGCCATCAGATGTTTTTAATGTATTATGCATCCAACCAATGAAAGTCATATTTCTGCTTAAAAATAAATCCACCAGTAATTTGCAATAAATTCTTAAAGTCAATTTTTTCCTTTCTTCCTTGTGTGGGTATAGCTGGACATATGCTCAGTCATTTACAGCAAATAACCAGGCAAAGCAAGAATTTACAGCTAAGAATAGGTTTTATGAAAGTATTGAGCCTTACAAACTGTATAAACAATTAAATTATAATACACCGTACCTTTGATACTGCGGAAGCTTTGCACCAGAGTTCCCTCAGTGGTAGTGGAGTCCTTGGTTTCTGATGAGCTGAGTTGCTGATAGATCAGTCTCATGTAAGGGTGAAGCTTGGTACGTCGTGGAAATGTAAGTGTGTTTATATGTAACATTTCCAAAATGGCTTTACTGAATGGTTGCTGTATTTCATGGTTGTCTGCATAGGAATTTGTTACGTCTGACGCCAAGAAGCAGACGAACAACAAAGCTCCAGAGAGAAAGTTGAACGGTCCCATTGGCATTCTGTTTCTAAGCTCAGTTTTCCCTTCACAGCACACCCTTGGCCGAGTGCGATGTGTGCCCTGATCCTAGAGGAAGAGGAGGGGTGGGAGTAATGATGAACTCCAGCCAGGAAACTGTTGTTAATTAATTGCAAATTCTTGAAACGTTTGGCAGGTTTTGAAACTCATTAGTAGCATTATGAAACAGCAGGAAATCTGCAGTGAACCCTCCAGAGACTGGGAAATATGTTTGGAGTGCAGTAACCCACTGGACACCGCAAAAGCTTTACTGCTGGGTGATCTATTAGCACTCCAAGTACTTTCCAGCTTGATTTACTTTTTCAAAAATATTATTTTTCTTTGATCTCTGTGGGTCACATCCCATTCGGATTGAAATTGGACAGATGGGCTGCTTCAAGATGTATGCCAAAGGCTTTATCATTGCCTAACTTTGGGTCACTTCCAGGGTCATGTGTAAAGAATTGGGTAATAGGTCAAATTGGACAATGAATTCAAAGGCAAAGTAGGATGAATGGCCTCATTCTGTGCTTTAAGTTTCTATGATTTCCTCCCTAATTTTTCTTCCATCCCATTTTGTGTTGAAGCACAGGCCTGTGCTCACAGCTTCCAGACTAGAATTTTGCCAAGATGAAATTCAAATCCCCTCTGAGATAAAGTTGAAAATCACACAGGTTATTGTCCAATAGATTTATTTGAAAATACAAGCTTTCTGAGTGCTGCTCCTTTGTAAGGTAGCTAGTGGGGTAGGAACATAACATAGAATTTATAGTAAAATATCAAACCTAGATTGCTGTTAAGTCTTTAAACACTTAGTATGGGGATGCAGGTTTTGATTGATTAATATGCAAATCCCATTACTTCTTTCAAGTCACAGTCCCAAGATAACTTAAACTTTTATGAAAAAAAGGTGACATCTCAGCTCAGACAATACATTAAAGGTGTGCTGTTAGAGTCTGTCTGTATCCTAACCTTGAGTCAGACTGGTTCTAATTCCAAAGTAAGAATTTATAAAATGTTACATTGACTGACTGTCTACAGATTGTGTGATTTTTTGAACAAAATAGAATGTATCTGCAAATACAAATTTACCCCATAGACTTACACTGTATATGTATGTGTGTGAGGGGGAGAGAGAGAGAGTGTATGTATTCAAAGGATTGTGCCAACATAGTGCTTAGTGTTATTGTGGTTATCAAAGTTTGTTGTCAAATTTTTCAAACCACATCCAAGGCCTTAAAACTAAAAATTATACTGTGTTGGTAAAATTGATTTTATTGACTGAAGTCTTTTGGGAAATGCGTTTGAAAGATATGGTCGACAAACATGACTAGCACTTCTTTAAAAGAATCGCATAGTTTGAAATATATATGTACCTTTAGAGATACAAAATACACACAAATCATTGTCCAATAGTGGGCAACAAAAGGTGTTGCCATCAGTAAGGTGATGGAAGGTGTCAATAACAATGCTATTAAGCAACACCTACTCAGCAATAACCTGCTCAAAGATGCTCAGTTTGGGTACCACCAGGGCCATTCAGCCCCTGACCTCATTACAGCTTTGGTTCAAACATGGACAAAAGATGCTGAATTGCAGAGGGGAGGAGAAAGTAATAGCCCTTGACACCAAGGCCACGTTTGACCTGAGTGTGACATCAAGGAACCCTAGCAAAACTGGAATCAATGGGTATCAGGGACAATCTCTCCACTGATTGGAGTCATACCTGGCCCATAGGAAGATGGTTGTGGTTGTTGGAGGTCAGTCATCTCAGCAGCAGGACATCTTGCAGCAGTTCCTCAGGGACTAGTGTCCTGGGCTCATCCATCTTCAGCTACTTCATCAATGACCTTCCCTCCATTATAAGGTCAGAAGTGGGGAACCGATGCTTGCACATTATTCGGCACCATTCATGTCTGTTCACATTCTGAAGCAGTCCATGGTCAAATGCAAGGCTTGGGTAAAAAAGTCGTGAGTAGTATTCAAGCCAGATAAATGCCAGGCAATGACCATACTCAGTAAGAGACAGTCTAACCACTGCCCCATGACATTCAATATTGTTTCCATCATTGAAATCTCCACTATCAAAATCGTAGAGGTTACCATTGACCAGAAACACAACTGAAATTACCAAATAAATACAGAGGCTACAAGAGCAGGTCAGAGGCTAGAAATACTGCATCAAGTAACTTCCCATCTGACTCCCCAAAGCCTTTCCACCATCTACAAGGCACAAGTCAAGAGCAATTTGATTTGATTCAATTTTATTGTCACATTTACCAAGATACAATGAAAAATATTGTTTTGGGTGCTGTACAGGCAGATCATAGTAATAGAACAGAATGCAGAATACAGTGTTACAGCCTCAGAGAAGGTGCAGAGAAAGGTTATATGAGAGTTCCATTCAAAAGTCTGATGATAGCGGGGAAGAAGCAGTTCTTGAATCTGTTGGTGTGTGCTTTCAAACCTTTGTCTCTTCTGCTTGGATGGGAGGGATCTATGATTATGTTTACTGCTTTCCCGAGGCAGTGAGAAGTATAGATGGAGACAATGGATGGAAGGTTGGCTTCCATTATAGACTGGGCAGTGTTCACAACTCTGTAATTTCTTGCAGTCTTGGGCAGAGCAGTTGCCATACCAAGCTGTGATGCATCCAGATAGGATACCTTCTATGGTGCCCCTATAATAATTGGTAAGACTCATTGTGGACCTGCTGAATTGTATTAGAAATACTGTACTATAGAAGATTTATATTCTGATGGATTAATTTATTGATTTATTGTCACATGTACTGAGATACAATGAAAAGTGTTGTTTTGCATGCTATATGGTAGATCATACCATAAAAAGTGCATCAGGATGGCAGAATAGAGTGCAGAGTACAATGTTACAGCCACAGAGAAGGTGCAGAGAGAGAGAGAGAGAGACCAGAATTAAAATTTAAGAGATCCAGTTAAAAGTCTGATCACAGTGGCGAATAAGCTGTTCTTGAATCTATTCGTATGTGTATTCAAACTTTCATATCTTCTGCCTGATGGAAGAAGGTGGAAGAGAGTATACCCGGGGTGGGAGGGGTAATTGGTTATGTTGGTTGCTTTCCTGAGGCAGTGGGAAGTATAGATGAAGTGAGAGGATGGAAGGCAGGTTTGTGTAATGGACTGGGCTGTGTTCATGACTCTCTGTAATTCCTTGTGATCTTGGGAAAAGCAGTTGCCAAACCAAGCTGTGATGCATCCAGATACATTACTTTCTATGGTGCATCTATAAAAATTGGTAAGATGTCTTTATGGACATGCTGAATTTCCTTAGACTCCTGAGAAAGTAAAGAGGTTGTTGTGTTTTCTTGACCATTGTACCAATATGGGTGGACCATGACACCCACGGAACTTGATGCTCTTGACTATCTCCACCTCAGCACCAATAATACAGACAGGGGTGTGCGCTCCACTCCACTTCCTGAAGTCTATGAACAACTCCTTCATTTTGCTGATGTTGATGGAGAGGTAGTTGACTTCATTGCATGCCCTAAGCACTTAACCTCTTTTCCTATATTCGGTTTTGTCATTGTTTGAGATTCAACCTACAATGGTGGTGTCATCAGCAAACTTGTAAATGAAGATGGGGTGGAATTTGGCCGTACAATCATGAGTGCATGTGGGACCTCGGTATTGAAGATTATGGTGGAGGAAGTGTTGTCGCCTATTCTTACTGATTTCGGTCTATGGGTCAGGAAGTCAAGGATCCAGTTACAGAGGGGGAAGCCAATACCTAGATCTTGAAATTTAGAGATGATTTGGTTTGATATTATGATGTTGATGGTGGAACTGTAGTCAATAAGCAGGAGCCTGACACGTTATCCAGATGTTTCAGGGATGAGCTTAGGGCCATAGAGTTGGCGTCTGCTGTAGACCTGGTAGGCGAATTGCAAAATATCAAGGCAATTTGATGGGCTGGAGTTGATGTGAGGCATGCCTAACCTCTCAAAGCACTTCATGCTTAAGGAGGTCAGAGCCACTGGATGGTAGTCATTGAGGCACGCTGCCTGACTTTTCTTTGGCACTGGGGTGATAGTGGCCTTCTCAAAGAAAGTGGAGTCTTCAGATCATAGTAAGGAGAGGTTAAAGATGTCTGCGAATACTCCAGCCGGCTGGTCTGCACAGGACCTGAGTGCACAGCTGGGGACTTCACCTGGGCCAGTCGCTTTCCGTAGGTACAATGGAATATTCCCCGCTTGTCTGGATGAGTGCAGCTTGAACAAGACTCAAGAAGCTTGACACCATTAGGGCAAAGGAGCCCTCTTGATTGACACCGCATCAAAAAACATCCACTCCCTCCACCCCTGACGCTCAGCTGCACTGTGTAGTACCTACAAGGTGCGCTGCAGAGATTTTCCAAGGATCCTCAGAAAGCCCCTTCCAAACCCATGATCACTTCTATCTAGCAGTCAAGGGCAGAACATACGTGGGAAAACTACCACTTGCAAGTTCCCCTCCAAGCTACCACCATTCTGATTTGGAAATATCACCATTCCTTCTGTGTCATTGGGCCAAAATGCTGGAATTTCTTCCTGAAGAGCAATGTGAGTCAACTACGCCACATGGACAACAGCAGCTCAAAATGGCAACTCACCATCACCTCCTCAAGGGCAACTAGGGATGGGCAATAAAAGTAATAAATGTGATCATTGAGATGGTGCAATGAAATGCTTAAGTGGCTGATAATTGGCCACTTAAGGGCCTTAATTGCTGGCAAGTCAAGAAGGTTCACATTGGACATGCCCGGCACTTAATTGGTGAAGTAATGAGAAGGGAGTGAGATCTCCCCAAGGCCAAAACACCCAGCTATTTGACAAGAAGGAGAAACAATTGCTCATGATAGCTCTGGAGGGAACCTCACCCCTTTCTGTCCATCTCTCTCATTACCTCCAGGAAGAGGAGTATCTCAAGGGTCCAGCAAATGAATATAGATGAGGAAATAGTTTTTGAGAATTTAATGGGTTTAAGAGGCAACAGGTTCACTGAAACAGATTGTCTGAATTCTTGGATTTCATAGATTCCCTACAACATGGAAGTAAGCTGTTCAGCCCATCATGTCCACAACAACACTCTGAAGAGCATCCCAACCAGACCCACCCCCTCACTCTAAATTTCCCATGGCTAATCCACCTAACCTACACATCCTTACATACCATGGACAATTTACCACGGTCGATCCACCTCACCTGCACTGTGGGAGGAAACCAGAGCACCTGATGCAAACTCTCGAGGAAACTATTATTAAAGATGTGATTACAAGATATTTAGAAAACCATAATGAATCAGTAGCATCGACAAGGTTTATATAACAGTATGGTAGAAAAGGGGGAACCTGCAGATTTAGATTTTTAAAAAACTTTAAGTAAGGTGCCACACAAGATGTATTTATACAAATTTACATCTGATAGCATTAGCAATAACTTAGTATTATGAATTGAAAATTGGTTAATGGACATAAAAGAAAGAGTAAGGGTAAAAGGGACATGTAGGTTTGATTCAATGAGTGGGCAACAACAAGGCAGGTTGAGTACCATCTGACGAATTCTGAATTTATCCACATTGATCAGAATTATGACAAAGCAGACTATTCTTTGCGTTCAGAGCAACCTGAGTATCACAGAGGTACAGCAATTTAGAGGTTATGTGATACATTCTCATGTGTCACAAAGGATTTGGAATATAAGAGGAAATAAATCTTACTCCAGTTACTGGGTGAGTTCATATCCGGAACATGCTGCAATTATGGTTTCCTTACCAAAGAAAGGCCATATTTTCCCTAGGCCAAAAAAATGTTTGATGGATTGATACCTGGAATGAAGAGTTCTCTTATGAAGAGGAATTGAATCGGCTGACACATACTCACTGGAATTCAGAAGAATTGGATGATATGTAATATTGCTAAAGGGCTTCTTAAAACTTATTTGTTAGTGGATGTGGGCCTTGATGGCTATACCAGCATTTAATGCCCATTCCTTATTATGTTAAGAGTGAATGCTGTGGATTTGGAGTTACATGTAGGTCAGACCAGGTAAGGATAGTAGATTTCCTTCCCCAAAGGACATTAGTGAACCAGATGGATATTTACAACAAACAGCAGTAGGCTGATGGTCATCATTAGGCTAGACTTTTGTAAAATTTAAACTTCACCATCTGCCATGATGGGAATCAAATCCATTTCGCCAGAACCATTAGCCTGGGGTCCTGGATTACTGATCCACTGACAGTGCTACTGCATCACTGCCTCCCATTGAGAGGGTTAACGTTGAGGAAATGTTCCTCCTGGTTGGACAATCCAAAATGCAGAGTCACAGTCTCAGAATAAAGAGTGGACCATTTAGAACTTAAGACCCCCACTGGGACATTACCAAGTTCTGAGTCTCTCCAGTGGACTTTGTAGTGACTCTTCCTAATTGAAATGGCTTAGCAAATCAACAGCATGAGTGCACTTTGTCCAGTCTGGAGACATTGCACCAAAGTGGATCCAGGACCTCAGGAAGGCAGGGAAGTAAGTGGCATAATGTTTAACAGGTATCATGGCCCACAATTCCTCAGCCCAACACATTTTGTGGTTATTTTCCCTCTTTCTCTCAGTACCTCATCAAATCTCCATCTGAACAGTCAACATTAAATATTCACCCTCATTCTATTGCCTACAGGCATCCATGCTTCACAGAGGTACCGTCTCAGAATAAAGAGTGGACCATTTAGAACTTAGAGAAGTTTCTTCAATCAATTGTCCACAGGGCAATGCTGTTCTTCCCTGCAAACAACACAAGTCATTGCTAATGCATGTAACTCTAGGCTTGCTGTCTTTGTAGCGAGAGTCCAAGATACAGGAGTTAGCCACCCAGACTAGGCAGATTGAGTACCATCTGACGAATTCTGAATTTATCACTCTTTTGACTCTTAGATCATAGAGTCATATAGCATGGAAACAGACCCTTCGGTCCAACTGCACCATGCTGACCATGTTCTCAAACAAAACTAGTCCCACTTGCCTGCATTTGACCCAAATACCCCCAAACTTTTCCTATCCATTTACTTATCCAAATGTCCGTAACTGTTGTAACTGTACCTGCATTCATTACTTTCTCCACACTCCAGTCACTCTCTGTGTAAAACCTTTGTCCCTCATGTCCTTTTTAAAACTTTCTCCTCTCATCCTAACAAGATGGCACCTAGTTTTGAGTTCCCTAATCCTAGGGAAAAGACCCTTGTCACCACATGATTTTATAAACTTCTATAATGTCACCCCTCAACCTCCTACACTCCAGTGGATAACGGTCCCGGGCTTTCCAATCCATTTGTATAACTCAAACCCTCCATTCCCAGCAACATCCTGGTTGATCTTTTCTGAACCCTCTCCACTGAGCCACAGAATGGATGGCTGATCCCAGATTGACTATTTAACACTATCAGCAAAAGATAAAACTATCCCCAGGTAGTGGGTTTAGGGATGACATTTGTAAGATTTGGCTTGGTCAATTTTTATCCAATATGTCTTTTGTCCATTTTTATGATGACATGAATAATTTATAAGATATGTTGGGATTGACTTGCCTTCGCAATAGTACAAGGGTGGACATGGACCAGTGGGGACCCAAAAAACTTCAGTTTTCCTCCCCTTCAATCCAGTTGAGGTGACCACTGCTGCTCTATTTTCACTAATGCCACTGAGGGACATTGAGCTCAGGCTCCCAGCACTGTGTTCAACCTTGGCAATTCTCTTGATTTTCCTAATGAACTCCACTGTGGGAAATGCTCTGGGAACTCATCTCAGTTTTTGGCTGTTTGGACAGTTTTGATTGGTCACTTTAAGGGTGGCTTTATATTTTTGGTGGACAGTGCATAGCACATAGAGGACTGGAGCCTGCAATGCAATGGAAACTGTCCATTATTTTGGTTGTGGTGCCAGAGACTGGGGGTTTGGTTGAGGGAGAGGGGGATGCTCCCCTAACTGTCAGGGATTGTTTCTGTTAGGGTTGTGAATGCCATGAGAGTATGATGGGGATAGAATTTGAGGAAAAGCATGTGAAGGATGGAATGCTACAAGGTAGGAATGGCATGGGAGAGATGGATGAGATGATGGCATTGATTAAGTGTGACAAAATGGTAGGGATAATTAATTGTGTGACTTATGATTGAAAAATTGTTTTTTTGTCCTATTAAATAGGTTCACTAGATTTGAATAATTTAGAAAAGCTGTGAAGTGACTTCAAAGAACATACCATCATTGATTGAAGAAATGAAGAACATGTTCTCACTCTAGTACACGAGGTTACGGTGCAAGATAGTGGCAGAGTGCCAGGTTGCTTCCTGGTTCTTGCTTGGGGCACACTCAGTCCTATCTGCTTTCCTTTTTATTACTTTTGCTTCTGTGCTTTTTATCTTTTGCTTTATTTTCCTTTCCTTTTGATCTTTTTTACTTCTTTTCTGTGGAGGGTTGACATTTCAGTGACAGTGAGGTCATTTTCCCAGTGTCCAGGGCCAGTGACAGCGTGGTTGTTCTCCTAGGGTTCAGTGACAACGAGGTCGTTCTCCCAGTGTTCACGCCAGTGACAGCGAGGTCGTTCTCCCAGTGTTCAGGCCAGTGACAACGAGGTCGTTCTCCCAGTGTTCAGGCCAGTGACAACGAGGTCGTTCTCCCAGTGTTCAGGGCCAGTGACAGCGGGGTCATTCTCCCAGTGTTCAGGCCAGCGGGGTCATTTTCCCAGTGTTCAGGACCCAGTGACAGCGAGGTCGTTCTCCTAGCGTTCAGGGCCAGTGACAGCGGGGTCATTCTCCCAGTGTTCAGGGCGTAGCGACAGTGAGGTCATTCTCCCAGTGTTCAGGACCCAGTGACAGCGAGGTCATTCTCCCAGTGTTCAGGGCGTAGCGACAGTGAGGTCATTCTCCCAGTGTTCAGGACCCAGTGACAGCGAGGTCATTCTCCCAGTGTTCAGGGCGTAGCGACAGTGAGGTCATTCTCCCAGTGTTCAGGACCCAGTGACAGCGAGGTCATTCTCCCAGTGTTCAGGGCGTAGCGGGTCATTCTCCCAGTGTTCAGAGCCAGTGACAGCGAGGTCGTTCTCCCAGTGTTCAGAGCCAGTGACAGCAAGGTCGTTCTCCCAGTGTTAAGGGCCCAGTAACAGTGAGGTCGTTCTCCCAGTGTTCAGGCCAGTGACAGCGAGGTCATTCTCCCAGTGTTCAGAGCCCAGTGACAGCGAGGTCATTCCCCCAGTATTCAGGGCCCAGTAACAGTGAGGTCATTCCCCCAGTATTCAGGGCCCAGTAACAGTGAGGTCATTCCCCCAGTATTCAGGGCCCAGTAACAGTGAGGTCATTCCCCCAGTATTCAGGGCCCAGTGACAGCGAGGTCGTTCTCCCAGTATTCAGTGCCCAGTAACAGCGAGGTCATTCCCCCAGTATTCGGGGCCCAGTGACAGCGAGGTCATTCCCCCAGTATTCAGGGCCCAGTAACAGCGAGGTCGTTCTCCCAGTGTCCAGGGCCAGTGACAGCGAGGTCATTCCCCCAGTATTCAGGGCCCAGTGACAGCGAGGTCATTCCCCCAGTATTCAGGGCCCAGTAACAGCGAGGTCGTTCTCCCAGTATTCAGGGCCCAGTAACAGCGAGGTCATTCCCCCAGTATTCAGGGCCCAGTAACAGCGAGGTCATTCCCCCAGTATTCAGGGCCCAGTGACAGCGAGGTCATTCCCCCAGTATTCAGAGCCCAGTGACAGCGAGGTTGTTCTCCCAGTGTTCAGGGCCCAGTGACAGCAAGGTCATTCTCATCATGTTCAGGGCCAGTGGAAGCAGCAGCCAAGCTCCTCCAGTGACCTGGGTTTCGGCACCGATGACAGCCAACTCTTCAAGGTGATTTTTGCAACAAAGTGGGTCTCGCCACCTGGTGGCAGCCTGGCCTGGCACTGAAGCAGAGCCAGGGATTCTTGGATTCGGAGCGAGTGTGGGTTCAGTGGTGCCAATAAACTGAGCACAGTGACGAAGAATTGGCACCTAAAATGGGGCGACCCCTATGTTGGTGGGTCCGACACACACAGCAGCAAGGAGGGGGTGGTCTCCCAGCACGGACTGGGTCAGAGAGTCCTTTAACATTCTGAACTTTTTACTTCTTTATTTTTCTAATTTATTTCTATGACCTATAATGCTGGGCTGTTTATTTCTTTACTTTGCTAAATTTTTTTTGTTTCCTAAGCATTTGATCTTAAGCATTTGGTCCCAGGTAACTTTGTACCTCAGATGGCGCTATAATGTGGTGACTCTAAACTTTTCACTGTACACATTTGAGTACATGTGACAATAAAGCTAATTCAATTCAACAAACTCATGAATAGAGCAGTTATAATGTTACCACAAGCTTTGAATCCAAAATAAAGACAGTGTCATGGAATGGGATTGGTAGTTAGTAAACTGCTTTCTTCAGTTTTAGCTGCTGAAATTATAAATACAGGCTTCATGGAAATGAAGTGTTTATACTTTGAAAAATAATTGAGCCGATCAGTTGTAAAGCTGCCGTTTGAACTCAGAGAAAACAATTAGATTGTTCTCTGCTGTGACTATTAACAGGTCATAAGATCAGACTGACAAAGTTTGTATTTATATTCCTAAGCCTGATTTGATACATGGACTGCTTTATGTAGCATTTTCTAGAGTGAGATGTTTTGATTCTGTCAAAGTATTTGATGAAGAAACAAAATATGAATTTTGTATTCAAAGAACTACTGTTGCAATAAAGACATAAATTTGACTGCAAATATTTTGACTGTATCTTGGCATTGAGTTTGTCTTGTTTATCATTTTGAATTCTCTGATTGTTTTTGTGGCTTCTAATTAGTGACTGGTTCATCAGTCAAAGAAGCAGTAAGTACAACAACAGAAACAAGCACAAAATGTGCTGGAGGAACTCTGCAGGTCTGGCAGCATCTGCAAGGAGAAAAATGGAGTTAATGTTTTGAGTCCAGTGACCCTTCTCGAGAACTGGGTTTGTGTGCTGTCTGAAATCTACAATTCAAATGTCATAGAGTCATAGAGATGTGCGGCACGGAAACAGACCCTTCGGTCCAACTTGTCCATGCTGACCAGATATCCCAACCCAATCTAGTCCCACCCGGCCCATATCCCTCCAAACCCTTCCTATTTATATACCCATCCAAATGCCTTTTAAATGTTGCAATTGTACCAGCCTCCGCCACATCCACTGGCAGCCCATTCCATACACGTACCATAAGACCATAAGACATAGGAGTGGAAGTAAGGCCATTTGGCCCATCAAGTCCACTCCGCCATTCAATCATGGCTGATGGGCATTTCAACTCCACTTACCCGCATTCTCCCCGTAGCCCTTAATTCCTTGTGACATCAAGAATTTATCAATCTCTGCCTTGAAGACATTTAGCATCCC
>NC_057711.1:145417154-145446893 GCF_004010195.1 Chiloscyllium plagiosum | reverse complement strand
TGACAACATTGCATTCACTTTCTTAATCACGGACTCAACCTGCATGTTTACCTTTAGAGAATCCTCGACTAGCACTCCCAGATCCCTTTGTACTTTGGCTTTATGAATTTTCTCACCGTTTAGAAAGTAATCCATGCTTCTATTCTTTTTCCCAAAGTGCAAGACCTCGCATTTGCTCACATTGAATTCCATCAGCCATTTCCTGGACCACTCCTCCAAACTGTCTAGATCCTTCTGCAGCCTCCCCACTTCCTCAGTACTACCTGCCTGTCCACCTAACTTTGTATCAACGGCAAACTTCGCTAGAATGCCCCCAGTCCCTTCATCCAGATCATTAATATATAGCATGAACAGTGCGGCCCCAACACTGAACCCTGCGGGACACTGCTTGTCACCGGCTGCCATTCCGAAAAAGAACCTTTTATCCCAACTCTCTGCCTTCTGTCAGTAGCTCACCTTGAACACCATGGGCCCTCACCTTGTTCAGCAGCCTCCCATGTGGCACCTTATCAACAGCCTTTTGGAGGTCTACGTAGACCATATCCACTGGGTTTCCCTGGTCTAACCTACTTGTCACCTCTTCAAAGAATTCCAACAGGTTTGTCAGGCATGACCTCCCTTTACTAAATCCATGTTGACTTGTTCTAATCCGACCCTGCTCTTCCAAGAATTTAGAAACCTCATCCTTAATGATGGATTCTAGAATTTTACCAACAACCGAGGTTAGGCTAATTGGCCTATAATCTTCCATCTTTGTCTTGATCCTTTCTTGGACAAGGTGGTTACAACAGCGATCTTCCAATCATTTGGGACTTTCCCTGACTCCAGTGACTTTTGAAAGATCTCAACCAACGCCTCTGCTATTTCCTCAGCCAACTTCCTCAGAACACTAGGATGTAGCCCATCGGGGCCAGGAGATTTATCAATTTTACGAGCTTTTAGCTTTTCTAGCGCTTTCTCTTTTGTAATGGCAACCATACTCAACTCAGCCCCCGACTCCCTTTAATTGTTGGGATATTACTCATGTCTTCCACTGTGAAGACTGATGCAAAGTACTTATTAAGTTCTCCTGCTATTTCCTTATCTCCCATCACTAGGCTTCCAGCATCAGTTTGAAGTGGCCCAATGTCTACTTTTGCCTGTCGTTTGTTTCTTATGTATTGAAAGAAACTATCATTTCTAATATTACTGGCTAGTTACTATCATTTCTAATATTACTGGCTAGATGACCACCCTCTGCATGAAAAGGTTGCACCTTAGATCCCTTTTATATCTTTTCCCTCTTACCCTAAACCTATGGCCTCTAGATCTGGAGTTGCCCCACCACAGGGAAAAGACTTTGTCTATTTACCCTATCCTTGTTCCTCATAATTTTGTAAACCTCTATAAGGTCACCCCTCAGCCTCCAACGCTCCACGGAAAACAGCCCCAGCCTGTTCAACCTCTCCCAATAGCTCAATCCTCCAACCCTGGCAACATCCTTGCAAATCTTTTCTGAACCCTTTCAAGTTTCACAACATCCTTCCTATAGGAAGGAGACCAGAATTGCACAAAATATTCCAAAATGTGGCCTAATCAATATCCTGTACAGCCGCAACATGACCTCCCAACTCCTGTACTCAATACTCTGACCAATAATGGAAAGCATACCAAACGCCTTCTTCACTATCCTATCTACCTGCGACTCCACTTTCAAGGAGCTATGAACCTGCACTCCAAGGTCTCTTTGATTAGCAAGACTCCCTAGGACCTTACTATTAAGTGTGTATGTCCTACTAAGATTTGCTTTCCCAAAATGCAGCACCTCGCATTTATCTAAATTAAACTCCATCTGCCACTCCTCAGCCCCTTGGCTCAACTGACCAAGATCTCGTTGTAATCTGAGGTAACCCTCTTCGCTGTCCACTACACTTCCAATTTTGGTATCATCTATAAACTTACTAACTATACCTATTATGCTCACATCCAAATCATTTATATAAATGACAAAAAGTAGTGGATCCTTGTGGCACTCCACTGGTCACAGGCCTCCAGTCTGTAAAACAACATCCACTACCAACCTCTGTCTTCTACCTTTGAGCCAGTTCTGTATCCAAGTGGCTGGTTTTCCCTGTATTCCATGAGATCTAGTCTTGCTAACCAGTCTCCCATGGGGAACCTTGTTGAATGCCTTACTGAAGTCCATATAGATCGCATCTACCTCTCTGCCCTCATCAATCCTCTTTGTTACTTCTTCAAAAAACTCAGTCATGTTTGTGAGACATGATTTCCCACGCACAAAGCCATGTTGACTATCCCTAATCAGTCCTTGCCTTTCCAAATACATGTACATCCTGTCCCTCAGGATTCCCTCCAACAGCTTGCCTCCCACCGACGTCAGGCTCACTGGTCTATAAATGTAGTGGTTAATTATCAAGAGAGTTCTGTTCGATAATCTGCAAAAACTATTTTGGATTTGCAACAAATGCAAATCTGCCTAGTACCTCTTATGCTTGGATGAGGCTAATTCAGGTATTTGCATCTATTTATAGATCACTTGGGTCAACGAGAGCTTGTTAATGTCAGACCCCAGGTTAACGATTGACTTCCTTTCTTTCCTTTCAAATTTTTTTGTTTGTGCAACCTATGATGATTCCTATGTATGAGAACTGAATGCATTCCAGACACAGAGGCCCTGATGTTTACTGAGGTGGCTTTTTCAAGCTGTGAAAGGGAATTCTGGTTGGTTTTCTTGACAGTTCCGGAGAGTGTGTGCTAATTTTAAAAAGGTGAGAGTGACTACCCTTGACATAAGGCAGCATTTGATGTCAAGGAGCCCTTGCAAAACTGAAGCAATGGGAATCAGGGAGAAGACTCTTCATTGGTGCGTTATCTAGTACCAGTCAAGACATTTGTGGTTAGTGGAGGCCATTCATCTCAATCATAGAGTCACAGAGATGTACAGCATGGAAACACACCCTTCAGTCCAACCCGTCCATGCCGACCAGATATCCCAACCCAATCTAGTCCCACCTGCCAGCACCCGGCCCATATCCCTCCAAATCCTTCCTATTCATATACGCATCCAAATGCCTCTTCAATGTTGCCATTGTACCAGCCTCCACCACATCCTCCGGCAGATCATTCCATACACATACCACCCTCTCCGTGAAAAAGATGTCCCTTAGGACTCTTTTATATCTTTCCCCTCTCACCCTAATCCTATGCCCTCTAATTCTGGACTCTCCGACCCCAGGGAAAAGACTTTGTCTATTTATCCTATCCATGCCCCTCATAATTTTGTAAACCTCTATAAGGTCACCCCTCAGCCTCCGACGCTCCAGGGAAAACAGCCCCAGCCTATTCAGCCTCTCCCTGTAGCTCAGATTCTCTAACCCTGGCAACATCCTTGTAAATCTTTTCTGAACCCTTTCAAGTTTCACAACATCGTTCCAATAGCAAGGAGACCAGAATTACACGCAATATTTCAACAATGGCCTAACCAATGTCCTGTACAGCCGCAACATGACCTCCCAACTCCTGTACTCAATACTCTGAACAATAAAGGAAAGCATACCAAATACCTTCTTCACTATCCTATCTACCTGCGACTCCACTTTCAAGGAGCTATGAACCTGCATTCCAAGGTCTCTTTGTACAGCAACACTCTCTTGGAGCTTACCCCAAGAACATTGCTGCAGGAGTTCTTCAGGGCACTTTCAATCAACCTATTTGGAAAGTTATTACACATCTCTGCAGCAGGTGGGACCTGGACCCAGACCTCCTGGCTCAGATGTAAGGATGTTACCGCTCCACCACAAGACCCTTTTACCGAGAGAAGGGATTGTATTCTTTGCCCAACCATCCTCAACTGCTTCATCAATATACCTCCCCCCATCATAAGATCATATGCTGATGATTGCACAATGTTCAGCAGCATGCATGACACTATAGGTAATTAAAATAGTCAGTCTCCATTTTGGCATTCAACATACATAGGAGTGAGAGGTGAACTTTGCCCAAAAGTTCCAAAACCTGCCCAGGAAAACCCAATCACAGGAGTGATCAAACAGAAAACGTATGCGTGGGCGCAGTGGTTCAGTGATTGTGGATCGGTGACTCAGTGATTAGCATGCTGCCCCACAGCACCAGGGACCAGGGTTCAATTCCACCCTCAGACGACTGCCAGTGTGAGGTTTGTGCATTCTCCCCATGTCTGTGTGGGTTTTGTCCCACAGTCCAAAGATGTGCCGATTGGGAGAAAGTGAGGACTGCAGATGCTGGGGATCAGAGTCGAAGAGTGTGGTGCTGGAAAAACACAGCAGGTCAGGCAGCATCCAAAGAGCTGGAGAATCACTGTTTTGAGCATAAACTCTTCAGCAGGGAGATTAAGTGGATTGGCCATTCTAAATTGCCCTTAGTATCCAGGGATGTGCAGGTTAAGTGGATTAGCCATGAGAAATGCAAGGTTACATGGATAAGGTAGGGGGTGGGTCTGAGTGGAATGTTCTTCAGAGAGTTGGTGTGGACTGAATGGCCTGCTTTCACACTGTAGGGATTCCATGATTCTATCTAAACTGCCCCATAGTATTCAGGGATATGCAGACTAGATGGATTAGCCATAACAAATGCAGAGTTATGGGGATAGGACTAGTTTGGGGTGAAATGCTGTTTAGACAGTCAGTGCAGACTTGATGGGCCCGATGGCCTCTTTCCACACTGTATGGATTTTATGATTCTATGAATAAATACGTATGATAGAGTCATAGAGATGTACAACACAGAAACTAGACCCTTCGGTCCTGATTGGAGGCAGGATTCTAAGAATAAAATAACACATGGAGAGCAATGTACAATTAAAGAACTAAGAATGCTAACTGCATTAATAGTTTATAATAAATGGGATTTTGCTGTAACTATTATGGCACCGTCCAAATGTTCTTTCATTCCATATTGATGTAATTATTGTATATGCTGGGCTCTCCATTCTCACAGATGGGTAAGGTTCACAGATGAGATAATTGCCTCAATGTTATTGAAGAATACAGGAATTAAATCAGAGTCCTTTTTTAAATAGTTAGCAAGAGTTCTGATTATTGTTAAATGGAAACAGATACTTAATAAAACCAAAGTGAATAGATTTTGTTAGGGGATTAAAGCTGTTAAAAGTGGGCAAATTGAATGCATTGATACTCTGGCTGGGGAAATGGTTGTCTGGACCATGAAAAATGTCGGCATTGAAACTAACGTGCAGGCTCCAAGGTTCAAAGAATCAGGAGGAATCTGTATACCTATCTCACCCCCCTCCACCCCTGCACATCATCTAGCGTGCCCACCTACTGAACAGACCAGCAAGACTGGCACATTAATGTTTCTAATTCACAAAAACATCCAACTTTTTCATGCAGAGGGTGGTACGTGTATGGAATGAGCTTCCAGAGGACGTCGTGGAGGGTGGTACAATTCCAACATTTAAAAGGCATCTGGATGGTTATATGAATAGGAAGGGTTTAAGAGGAATATGGGCTGGGTGCTGGCAAGTGAGACTAGTTTAGGTTAGAATATCTGCTCGGCAAGGACGAGTTGGATCGAAGGTTCTGTTTCCGTGCTTACGACTCTATGACTCTAAGTGCCATCCACAGCCTTCAGACACTTATGAAAAGAGCAGACGATTTGAAAACCATGTGATCCCACATTAATTAGATGAAAGGGACACAGTGTACATGGTAAACTGACAATGCTCTTTAACTTTTACTTGGCTTTGTTTGGCATACCTATTAGCATCAGTATGTACACTAATGGGCTGACAGCACACACAGACTTGCACAGCACCAACACACAAGAAAAGGTCCTCAACTCCACAGCGACTAAAACGTATGCAATTACTAGTTGAGTTTGCATCCATGTCACAATTTTATAGAATAACCTTAGGAACCTTGATCTCGCAGTGAGTGGGACCATATATTGGTGAACACGATAGTCCACTTTTACAGTGGCAGCGCACAACAGAAATCCAAAGATCTGGGCAGGATGAAGGCCATGCCACCAAGCTGAAAAGATAAATGTTGATATGAAAGGCTGAACTTTGCTGCGTTGAAACACCATTCTCCTTAGCCAACCTGCTGTGGTTTTGTTCCATACTCGAACAAACTCGGATATCTTATTAGTTGTCTCAAGTGTCCAGATATCAGTATCGGAGAGGGTAGACTGTTGAATCCTGTCATTTTCCAATCCCAGGCCAACTAGATTGTTAAGAGATTCACTAAGAAGCCATTGAGAGTAATATGCTAATCTGAACATTAAAGCTGTTGTCCAAATCATGAAAATATCTTCAGGAACATTCCACTGAGTGGATCTTTGGTCACGATGTTTAATAACACTAACACAGTTCCTTACCGCCACTCTGAGCATATTTAACACAAAAAACTGTATGCACTTGTAAAAGAAAGACCATAAGGGTTTGGCAGTACATTTCTGATCAGACTCCTTAAGATTTTCCACGTGAGTTTTGAACCTTTGAAAGGAACACAGAGGCCCTCCGAGCAGTGCAGGGAAATATAGCATGTAGCTGAGGTACGGCAATGAACAACAGAGAGTGTCAGCATCAAAGCGATTTTGCTGTACTTTTCGAGCTGTGATCTTGATTTCGCCCTCAAGAATGTCCAATGACACTGATGTCACTCGTTGGGTTAACAGCATTAGAGATGACAGGGCTATTTGGAACCTGAATGTGAAAACAAGTATAGTTCATTTCAATAGTGATTTACCTCACTAACATTTATGTGTACAACAGTTGCTGGAGTAGTGCAACCTGTTTAAAACAATTCAAATACTGGATGTGAGCAGCAGATAGAATGCATAGTTTTTAAGTTTTATTTTCCCATGGCTATTGATCTCTTTGCTCAACAAACATAACACTCAGGGGCAAAATCCCTAAACAATTGATATTTCCCTGTCATAGTTAGAGAAGAGAGCGATCATTCAACCCTTTCACAGAACTACATAGTCTTTCAGTTGCAGTGCATAACTCTTTTTCCTTTGCCTTCGGCCTTACCCTGGTTACTCTGAGTCCATTCCAAATATTAGTCTTTTGTTTGTGCAAAGATTAATTTGTTCTTACATAGAACCAAAGTAGGGCACTGTGGGAAAGGAAGTTATTTGGCTCAGTTTTTGGTAGAGCTATCCAATTAATTTTAATCCCTTGCTCTTTCTTCACAACCCTGCAAAATGTTTCCTTCAAGTATTTATCGTCTTGGTCTAACTTTTTGAATTTACGACTGAATCTGCCTTATGGACCTTTCAGACAGTGCATTCCAGATCACAATATCTGGAGGTATCAAAACATGTTTGCTCTGGGTTCTTTTGTTAGTCACATTAAATTTGTGGCCTTGGTTATCAACTCTTTCACCACGAGAAACAGATTCTCCTTTTTCATTCTATCAAAACCTTCAATAATTTTTAACATCTCCATTAAATTTGTCTACAAAATAACAACCCCAACTTTTACCTGCATACACGCACACATGACATGGGTGTGGGGAAAAAATACTCACTACTGCTGTCAGGTGGTAGTGTGGAGAAAAAGAAAAAAGAGAGAAAAGAAACAACAACCTCAACTCTCCAGACTCACCACATAATGGAAGGCCCTCATTTTTTGGAGCATTCCAGTCATTCTCTTCTGCATGTCTTTAACATACTTTCTAAGGTGTGGTGCCTAGCAATGAACACAGGACTTAATATGAAGCCTGAGCAGTGTCTTATAAAGATTTAGCATAATTCCTTTGCCCTCGAGTGCCAATGGTCTATTAGTACAGCTGAGTATCACATACATTTTTTTTAACAACCTTCTCAATTTGTTTTACCACATTTGTAAAGTTACATGTATGCACCCTCTTCCTGTATCTGCCCTGGGGTAATATTCTTTCCCACTTCACCTACAGTGGTAGTTTCGAAGTCCTGTCTGTCTAGTCTCTGGCCCTCTGTTCAACACGACATTTCTGCAACTGTTGATTTGTGTGACATCACCGTTTAATCCTAATTACAACCTCTTTGAACCTGACTATGTTAGCACAATTTAAGAGGTTCATCAGTATCTGTAAATCAATTCATTCCTGTTTTTGACTGGATGAGCCATGAATGGGTCCAGTGCTTTAAAATGCAAATGTGTTTCAAGATGGCTGCGCCCGGGCTCCTGAGCCTGGATCTCATCCATTCCACCCGCTTCCATTTTCTCCTTTCCTGTCTTTTTCACTTTCCTTGTGTTTCTTCTTTCCTCAGTTTTTTTTAAAATTTTCAGTGTTTATTATTTATCGTTTGGAGGTTGTGGAGACAGCAGCAGTGACAGAGCGGGCAGCGGCCGGGACCCAGTGATATACGGTTGGTGACAGCGGCTCGGTGGCTGGCGGTGAGGGATGGTGGCTCGATGGCCTGCGGTGAGGGATGATGGCTCAGTGGCCTGTGGTGAGGAATGGTGGCTCAGTGGCTGGCAGTGAGGGATGGTGGCTCGGTGGCCTGTGGTGAGGGATGGTGGCTCAGTGGCCTGCGGTGAGGGATGGTGGCTCAGTGGCTGGCAGTGAGGGATGGTGGCTCGGTGGCCAGAGGTGACGGATGGTGGCTCGGTGGCCTGCGGTGAGGGATGGTGGCTCGGTGGCTGGCGGTGAGGGATGGTGGCTCGGTGGTCGGCGGTGAGGGATGGTGGCTCGGTGGCCGGCAGAAAGGGATGGTTGCTTGGTGGCCAGCGGAGAGGGATGTGGCTCGGTGATCAGCGGTGAGGGATGGCGGAAATGGTCGCCATTGAGGGATGGTGGTGAGGGATGGCGGTGAGGGATGGCAGCTCTGTGGATGGTGGTGAGGGATGGCAATGAGGGATGGCGGCTCAGTGGATGGTGGTGAGGGATGGCGGAAGCAGCAGTCTTCGGTGATACAGAGGTCAGGGCTGAAGCCTTGTGTGCCCGGCCATGTCTTAGCCTAGTGTGAGTGAAAGCATGGCCAGCGAGGAGGGAGAGCGAGCCCTCTTGGAGCTTCTGCAGGCCCATGGCTTAAGAAAGGACTGTAATGTTTGACATTTTAACTTTATTTCTTTGTTTTTCTCCTTTATGCTAAGAGGACTGCAGTGCTGAATTTTTAAACTTAGTTCTTTATTTTTCTATTTCTGTAACTAAAATTTTGTGCCTGGGGATCTTGTTCCTCAGATGATGCTGTGTGTGGTGACATGTTAGTTTTCACTGTACTCTTGTACCCCGTACTTAAATACAAATGACAATAGAACCTAACTTGGTCATTCAATACAGTTTAGCCTTCATCTCCACTCGCTTAAGTCCAAGCATCACAGATTTGAATGGATGTGGTCTATAACTGATTTAGACATTCATTGCCAGATCTACATAGAATCGTAGAAATGTACAGCATGGAAACAGACAGGGTTCTAATCCTGTCTCCTTAGACTGCTAACTTTTCCAGGGTTATCCTTAAATGCAATATTAACATCTGCCTCATTTTCTCTACTGCAAGTTGCCTTCTCTAATACTTCTCCAGCCTCAGTTCTAAGAATATGTGTGAAGAACTCTGATATTTGTTTGCTGCTGAGATTCAGATCAACTGAACAGCTGCTTTTTCCACTTCTCATCCTTCCCCTACACCACCAAGCTAACTTCTAATGTTTCCCCATTCCCTAACCCTGAACTTGTATCTTCCTGTGCTTTCACTCCTATCTCCCCATTGATATTGACGTTGACCATATGATCCACCTACTGCTCCCTTCATGCTATTCTCACAAAACTACGGAGCACACAACTTCCCTTCTTGACTCCCATGTTAGCTGATATTGTTCTCCCTCTTCAAGTACTGGCCTTCGTTCCTTACATCAGTTGACAATATTCCTGCCTTCAAAAAAATTACTTTCCCCACCATCTTTGCAAACTGCCATGCCATCGCCAAATTCTTGTTCCTCTCCAACGTCCTTGAAGATGTTGTGTTCAGTTTTTGTGCCAATCCTTCCACGAATTCCATGTTTATAGCGCTCCCATCACTTTCACCTCCAACCATAACTGAAACTGCTTTTACTGAAGATGACATCCTTTACAATAGTGATGAAGGCAAACAACCCGTCATCAGCCTTCATCACCCAGTTGCAGCCTTTGACATTATTAACTTTACCATCCACCTCTCCTACCACTCCATCACCATCAGATTGGTGGGAATACTCCCCACTTGCCTGGATGGGTGCAGCTCCAACAACACTTAAGAAGCTTGACGCCATCCAGGACAAAGCAGTCCGCTTGATTAGCATTGCATCTACAAGCATCCATTCCCTCCACCATGACACTCAGTAGCAGCATTGCGTACTATCTACAAGATGCATTGTGGTAATTCACAGAAGATCCTCAGACAGCACCGTCCAAACCCGTGACCACTTCCATCGAGAAGGGCAAGGGCAGCAGTATATGGGAACATCACCTTCAAGTTCCCCTCCAAACCACTCACTATCCTGACTTGAAAATATATCTCCGCTCCTTCACTGTCACTCGGTCAGAATCCTGGAATTCTCTCCCAAGCAGCATTTTGGTTAAACCCACAGCGGGTGGACTGCAGCGGTTCAAGAAGTCAGGTCATCACCACCTTCTCAATGGCAACTATGGACAGGCAATAAATGCTGAGCCCAGCCAGTGACACCCACATCACAGAAAATGAATAAATAAATAA
Source organism: Chiloscyllium plagiosum (assembly GCF_004010195.1). NCBI lineage: Eukaryota > Metazoa > Chordata > Chondrichthyes > Orectolobiformes > Hemiscylliidae > Chiloscyllium > Chiloscyllium plagiosum. Next base: position 145,436,213 of record NC_057711.1, on the reverse strand, counting down.
ATAAAACTACAGGGTCTGTTTCTGTGCTGTACATCTCTATGATTCTATCTGGTTATATTCTTCGTCAATAAGTCCATAAGATGTAAAAATAGAAATAAGATATTTGGCCCATCACGTTTTCTCTACCTTTCAATGAGATAATGGATGATCTGATAATCCTCAATTCCACTTTCCGACCTTAGCCTCATTAATCTTGAATCCCTTATTGATTAAAAATCTGTATATCTCAGCATTGAGTATATTTAAGGACCCAGTCCCAACAGCCCTCTGCAGTAAAGAAATCCACAGACTGACTAAACTCTAACCTGTCTCACAAAGGGAAACAACATTGCAGTATCTACCCTGTCAAGCCCCCAAGATCTGTTTCCTCTCATTCTTCCAAACTCCAAGGAGCACATTGATTTGATTGAAGTCAAAGTACTACAGATGACTGTCAGGGACATTGAGGACAACAAAGAAGGTATGGTTCGGCCGCATTTAGAATACTCTGTACAGTTCTGGTCGTCACATTACCAAAAGGATGTGGACGCTTTGGAGAGGGTGCAGAGAAGGTGAAAGTTTAAGGGGGATACACGTGGCAAGTACTTCACACAGAGGGTGGTGGGCGTTTGGAACGCGTAGATTCATTTAAGATGTGTCTGGACAGATGCATGAGTAGGTGGGGAGCAGAGGGATATAAATGGTTAGGAATTGACCGACAGGTTTAGACAGTACATTTGGATCGGCTCAGGCTTGGAGGAGCGAAGGGCCTGTTCCGGGGCTGTAAATTTTCTTTGTTCTTTGCTCTATATAGAGGAGAAGTCAAAGCCTGGGATATCCAATTGGTGAAACCTACAAGAACAGCTCATGAGAGTGTTGATAGAATCTGTAATGTATTTAAGGATCAAGGAAGGAAAGGATTTCCTTCAAGCCGGGCAATACCCCAGTCCATGCTCATTCATCATCCTCACCTCATGTAAGGTGACCCTTTGGCACGAAGCAGCTACCAGGTGGCTCTCTGCCACCCACTTCCCTCTCACAACAACCCAACAACAGGAATCCTCTCCCAGCAGCCTTTGTCTTGGTGCAGTATATGACAGCTGCAATATGATGTCTTTCAATCCTAGAGGCTTAGTCTTTCCCCCCGCCACGGGTGCCACTTTGTCAATATCGAAGCCATATTACACAATTGATTTTTAAAAATGAATTCAGGGATGTGGGTGATGCTGGCTGGACCGACATTTATTGCCCATTCCTAATTGCCCTTGACAAGGTGGTGATGAGCTGCTGTCTTGAATTGCTGCAGTCAGTTTGGAGTAGGTATTTGCACAGTGCTGTTAGATATTGACCCAGTAATAGTGTAGAAATGGGATATAGTTCCAAGTTTGGATGGGGATTAGCTTGGAGAGGAACTTGCTGTTGTGTCTGCTACCTTTGTCCTTCCAGACAGTAGTAGTTGTACATAGTTGTCTTAGGAGAATTGGTGAATTTCTCCTTGAGTATTGTTTAAGCTGTGTTCATCCAGGTAAGTGGGGAGTATTCCATCACACTCCTGGTCAGTGGTAACCTTCCAGGATGTTGATGGATGGATTGAGGATTAATCTGGTGAGGTTTCAATTTTGCATTTGCTGTAGTACAAGGCTGTGTCTGTGTCCCACAGATTAACCCATTCTTCAAGTCTTCTACTATTTTGCGATCTCTGTGCACCCGATGATCACATCCCCCATTTTGCTTGAGCCTCTTTACATGTCCCTGCCTTACCTCCAGAGCCTCTGACTATTAACGCAACAATACCCTTGCTGAGCTTGTACCCTCCCCATATCAAGGCCGAGTGAATATGCCTCACCTTAACCAACACTACCATTTCCCCACCACCCAGCCCCACCCCCACTTTGATTCCAAGCAGTCTCCCCCTCCAAATTCCAGCCAACGATCTACAATTAACCCACTCATTATGACTGTTCCCTCATCCCCAGTGAATACAGCCAGGTCACTTCCCAGATCTGAGCTGCCCAAAGCTTCAACAATGGCATGGATTAACTTTAAAACCTTAAAATCATGTACAAACCATCCTTACCCAACTGACTGTGATTCAATCCCTGGACTACAACAGCACAGATATTTGCATCGGATTAACTGCCCAAACTAATCGTGACCAAGCCTTTAGGAAAAGCCCAGGTCCTGGACTGAATGTAATGAAACACACAAATGACTGGAATTCACACTTGCCCCACTAAGTATGCTTCCCCTTTTGTCTTTCATGCAATACTCTTTCTTCAAGTTCATGTACTGTGTTTGTCAAATATGATGCTGGCATTTGCTCCAGCTTTGACATTCATGCAGCACCTTGCCATGTCCAAACCTACTTTCCCTTTTCAATTTCCTTCTCACTATGTAATGGGACCTCCAGCAGAAGGTAGCCATGGTGATTGTGGACATGCAAGGGAGCTGAGCAGGAATGCGACCAGCAGGTGGCAATGTTTAGGGAGGGCAACTGAAGTAGTTGAATGGACTCTCATTGGAAATACATTGTGTCATTGGTGGGAAAAAAAGATCTCGTGTGAAGGGAGGGCAGACAGACCAAAGGGATTTCTCAGCTTAACATAACCCACGTGGTATATAATTCTTGTTTGTCCTTAATTTCCAACTGTTTGTTTTGACCTGATGCCACTAGAGTGAAGAATTCCTGCCTTATGATCTTTGGGTCTGCCAAGCTACCTGTCTGTGTTCCCTTTTGTGCTAAACTGCTTCATGTGAAAGAAAAGTTGTTGTCTTTTTTGCTGAAGTGGCACTTGAGAAGGTGACACTCATGCATTGCCTTTGTCCATTTGGATGGAGCGATGGTCCATGGAGACATTGAACCTATTCAACATGGAGTACCTAATGTAGTTGTGGTGGCTCCAGTGAAGGTAAAGCAAAGAAAATGGTCATGAAAGCTGTGTATTTATCCAGACTGGAGGCCGAAGACCTGACTCGACAAGTACACACTTGGCTTATGCAGCCAAGTTTCTGAAATGTTGAGTATCTCAACTGAGCCAGGAATAATTGGGAAGAGATAATTAATTCTGACAGGTAGGGTAATTGGAACACAAGTAAATGTTTAAAGGCTTCTTATCTTGCATTTAAGGAGGGAGGATGTAATTGTGTGAGTTTAACTCAAGAATTAACCCAACATACTTACAGAGAGGAGTATACCCTGGTTGTGAGTGTTTGCATGCCCTTTTTTGTTATTTGAAAAATCTTTTGTTGTGCTTTTGGTTGTACTTCAGACCATTGGTGGCTAAGGTGTGCGTAGAGGATCCGAGCAGAATAGATCACACTGGTGTGCCAAAGGTTCATCCATCGCACAAGCACTTGAATCATTCTGGCACCTTTGATACACCATTAGACGGTTCAGCTCAGAGTGATAGTGCAGTGTGACAGTATTGAGTGTTGACCATCTTCAAGGCCAAAGGGAAGCCAGAACACACTTATTAATAAATCATGGCAATTGTTGCAACTAACAGACACATGAATAAAAAAACGTTGTCTTCCCTTTGGCAGATCAACAGCAGAATGTTGACCACTGACCTAATGCAATTTTCCACAAAGTTCTCATTTGCTACTCAATCAAGTCAATCTCATTGATCTTCTCAAATTTGTTTGTAATGACACAGGGCATCCAGCACATTTTTTTTTATATTGGTTGTGCATTTCAGATGTATTAATTTTGGAGCAATGCTTATTTTGGTCTCTTTCACTTTTATTAATGATTTTTTTTTGGTCTATTTCCAATTGGTGCTGGAAGATATTTCCATGGTACTGTGTCTATGGATGCCTCAATGCTCCTGTTGTTACTGGAGCACATACTATACTGGCTTTGCCCATGAATTATTTGGAATTTAAAAAAAATCATTCATGGGATGACAATGTTGCTGGCTAGGCCAGTATTTATTGCTCATAGGACAGCTAAGAGTCAACCACATTGCTGTGGATCTGGAGTCACATGTAGACCATACCAGGAAAGGTAGCAATTTCCTTCACTAATGGACATTAGTGAACCTGGTGAGTTTTCCCAACAATCAACAATGGATTCATGGTCATCGTTAGACTCTTAATTCTAGATTTGTGTTGAATTCAAATTCCACCATCTGCCATGGCATGATTCAAATGCGGCATCCCCAGAACTTGACCTGGGTCTCTGGATTAATAGTCCAGTGATAATACCCCTAGGCTATCGCCTGCCCCAGGAAATGCAGGGAGAGGAAGCCTCATCTTAAATTTAAGTAAGAGCTTAATGAACGTAAACTACTGCATAATAGGGCTTTTTAATGCAGGTACTTCATGACTCTATTTGAGTTGATCTGCCTTTCTGATGCTTCCAAACTGGCTTACTGATTTGAAAGTTCTAACTGAGTTATATGTCAAAGAGTTACCGTAATTTTCTGGATGAAAATAAATTCACAAGAAGTAACCACATCTGTATGTTTACATTTTGAGTGTGTCTTGTTTTCTCAATTGTCATTTTTCTTTTTAGAGACAACTGCTCAAAACTTTATTTGCAATATATTTGTATTGAATTAACTTGGGCATGTAACTCTGATTGCTGCTAGTTTTTAAACTCTTTAACTTTTGCCTTCTGCTGTAACAATGCTGACAGGTAAATGGAGGTAGAACAGTTGATTAAAGAGGTTAAGTGGTTTTTAGAATGCAGCTTGTGGAGTAGAATGCATCAGAGTTCAAAGAAATCTGCCTAAATACTAAAGTCATGTCTAACACCCAGGCTGTTAGACAAGAAGACGTTGGAGCAGAAATGGACCATTTCCTATCTAGTCTGTTCGACCATTCAATGATATCTGATAATCTCAACTCCACTTTCCTGACTTTTTCTCATAACTCTTCATTTCCTTACTGATTAAAAATCTGTCTCTATTAGTCTTGAATATACTTATTGACCCAGCATTGATAGCCTCTGTGGTAAAGAACCCCACAGATTCACTATTGTCTGAGAGACAATACTCCTCTTCAACTCTGTCTCAGGCATTCATGAACATTGCCCGTAGTGTTAGGTAAGGGATAAATGTAGGGGTATGGGTGGATTGCGCTTCGGCGGGTCGGTGTGGACTTGTTGGGCCGAAGGGCCTGTTTCCACACTAAGTAATCTAATCTAATCTAAACATCACAAATAATCTTCAACTCTGGTCTCCTACGGTTGGCAATTTGCCAGTCTGGGCAGGAAACTGAACTGGGAACTGATAATGAGCGTGTGCTGTCAGATTCTTCGATCACTTTGTGTTTTATGAGAATTTCCCACTTGAGCACACTCTTGCTCTGTTCTATAAGAGCATTAAATCTTAAGAAATAGGAACAGGAGTAGCTGTCCAGTCCCTCAGGCCTGCTGCGCCATTCTATAGGACTACGGCTGATCCGACATTCCTCACGTCCACTTTCCTGTCCTTCCTCGTGTAACCCTTGTTTTCCTCTCTGATCAAGAATCTATCTCAGCCTTAAATATGCACAAGGGCTCTGCCCCCACAGCTCTCTGCAGAAAGGTGTTCCAAAGACACTCAACTCTCTGAGAGAAGAAATTGCTCCTCATGTCAGTCTTAAATTGGTGACCCTTTATTCTGAGACTATGCCTTCTGGCTGTAGACTCTCCCATGAAGAGAAACATCCTCTTAGTATTTATCCTGTCAAACCCGTTAAGAATCCTATGTGTTTCCAGAAGATCGCCTCTCATTCTTTTAAACTCCAGTGAGTAGAGTCCGAATCTGTTTGACCTTGGCCTGGTATAGACAATCTGTCTATACCAGGAATCATCCTAGTGACCCTTCTCTAAACTGCCTCCACTGAAATGATAAATTTCCTTAAATAAAGGGAGCAAAGCTACTCACAGTATTTCACATGTGATCTCACCAGCAACATTGTAAATTTGCAGTAAGACTTATTGTCTAATGGCCTAGATGTTAGACATGAGTTTAGTGTAAGTGCTAATAACTATGCTGAATTGAGATCAAGCCGATGCCTATATATTAGTACATAGAAAATAGAACATTACAGCGCAGTACAGGCTCTTTGGCCCTTGATGTTGTGCCAACCTTTGAAACCAATCTGAAGGCCATCTATCATACACTATTCCATTTTCATCTGCATGTCTATCCAATGACCATTTAAAACAACCTTAAAGTTGGCAAATCTACTGCTGTTGCAGGCAGGGCATGCCACACCCTTACTACTCTCTGAGTAAAGAACCTACCTCTGACATCTATCCTATAAATATCACCCCTCAATTTAAAGCTATGTCCCTTCATGCTAGCCATCACCATCCAAGGAAAAATGCTCTCACTGTCCACCCTATCTAATTCTCTGATCACCTTGTATGCTTCTATTAAGTCACCTTTTAGCCACCTTCTCTCTAACGAAAACAGCCTCAGCCTTTCCACATAAGACCTTCCCTCCATACCAGACAACATCCTGATAAATCTCCTCTGCACCCTTTCCAATGCTTCCACATCCTTCCTATAATGCGGTGATCAGAACTGTATGCAATACTCCAAGTGCAGCCGCATCAGAGTTTTGAACAGCCGCAACATGACCTCATGGCTCCAAAACCCAAACCCTCTCCCGATAAGAGCTGACACACCATATACCTTCTTAACAACTTCATCAACCTGGGTCGCAACTTTCCGGGATCTATGTACATGAACAATGAGATCTCTCTGCTCATCCATACTACCAAGAATCTTACCATTAGCCCAGTACTCTGTAGAGAGGAACCTCGATTATCCGAATGACATAGGCGAGGAGTATTATGTTCGGATAACCGAATGTTCGGATAATCGAATGCCGGATAACATAGTCTAGCCAAGCATCGGGACCTTGCGATCTTGTCCGGATTATCCGAAATTTGGATAATCGCATGCCGGGTAATCAAGGTTCTTCTGTACTCCTGTTACTCCTTCCAAAGTGAATCACCTCACACTTTTCTGCATTAAACTCTATTTGCCACCTCTCAGCCCAGCTCTGCAGCTTATCTATGTCCCTCTGTAACCTGCAACATCCTTCCACACTGTCCACAACTCCACCAACTTTAGTGTCATTTGCAAATTTACTAACCCATTCTTCTAAGCCTTCCTCCAAGTCATTTATAAAATTGACAAACCAGCAGTGGCCCCAAAACAGATCTCTGTGGTACACCACTAGTAACTAAACTCCAGGACGAACATTTCCCAACAATCAGTACCCTCTGTCTTCTTTCAGCAAGCCAATTTTTTTATCCAAACCACTAAATCACCCTCGATCCCATGCCTCCATATTGTTTGCAATATGCCAAAGGCTGTGCAATCTCGTTCCTAGCTTCCTAGAGAATCCTAGGATAAATCCCATCTGGCCCAGAGAATTTATCTATTTTCACACTTTCTAGAATTGCTAACACCACCCCCTTATGAACCTCAATCCCATCTAGTCTAATAGCCTGTACTCAGTATTCTCCTCAACAACATTGTCTTTTTCCTGTGTGAGTAGTGATGAAAAATATTCTTTTAGTGTCTCTCCTATCCCTCTTCAGACTCCACGGACAAATTCCCACGACTGTCCTTGAGTGGCCTAAATTTCACCCTTGTCATTCTTTCATTCCTGACATACCTATAGAAAGCTTTAGGGTTTTTCTTGATCCTACCTGCCAAGGACTTCTCATGTTCCCTCCTGGCTCTTCTTAGCTACTCTTTCCGTCTTTCTTGGCTAACTTGTAACTCTCAAGTGCCCTAATTGAGCCTTCACGTCTCATCCTCACATGAGCCTCCTCCTTCCTCTTGACAAGAGATTCAACTTCTTTAGTAAACCATGGTTCCCTCGCTCGACCACTTCCTCCCTGCCTGACCAGTACAGACTTATCTAAGACACGCAGTAGCTGTTCCTTGACCATGCTCCACATTTCAAATGTGCCCATCCCCTGCAGTTTTCTTCCCCATCTTATGCATCCTAAACCTCGTCTTATTGCATCATAATTGCCTGTCCCCCAGCTATAACTCTTGCCCTGAGGTATATACCTATCCCTTTCCATTGCTAAAGGAAACATAACCGAATTGTGATCACTATCACCAAAGTGCTCACCGACTTCCAAATCTAACACCTGGCCTGGTTCATTACCCAATACCAAATCCAGCAAGAGCCTCATCTCTTGTTGGTCTATCTATATACTGTGTCAGGAAACCTTGCACACATTGGACAAACACCGATCCATCTAAAATAATCGAACTATAGTGTTTCCAATCAATATTTGGAAAATTAGAGTCCCCTGTAATATCTACCCTATTACTTTGCTTCTATCCAGAATCATCTTTGCAATCCTTTCCTCTACATCTCTGGAACTTTTCAGAAGCCTACAGAAAACTTCCAACAGAGTGGCCTCTTATTTCCTGTTTCTAACCTCAGCCCATATTATCTCAGTAGACTAGTCCTCATCAAATGTCCTTTCTGCCACCATAATGCTGTCCTTGACTAACAATGCCACACCTCCCCTTCTTTTACCACCTTCCTTTATCTTACTGAAACATCTAAACCCCGGAACATGCAACAACCATTCCTATCTCTGCTCTATCCATGTCTCCAAAATGGCTACAACATCGAAGTCTTGGGTACCAACCTATGCTGCAAGTTTACCCACCTTATTCCGGATGCTCCTGGCATTGAAGTAGACACAGTAAAAAACCACCTTCCTGCCTGCCAGTACACTCTTGCAATCTTGAAGCCTTATTCGTGACCTCACTACTCTCAACCTCCTTTACATTGGAGCTACAATTCAGGTTCCCATCCCCCTGCTGAAGAGCATTAGCAAACTGCACCCACCTACCCCCAGAATATTGGTACCCCTCTGATTCAGGTATAGGCCATCGCGTTTATAGAGTTCCCACCTACCCCAGAATGAACCTCAATTATCCAGGTAATAGTAATTAAAAATAATACACTTACTTGATGTCTGTTGCTTCTTGTAGATAATATTCTTTGTAGTGTAGCCAGAGGTGGCAAAGTGTTTGCCATGTCATCTGACTGAGGAAGGTCCATTTGTGAACAATTCTAGGCTTCAGGCAGTGTATAAGTACCACTGCAAAAACAGCAGGTATGAGCACCATCACGGCATAATGCCCCATGGAAACAATCGCTAAAAGAAGTCCTCCAAACATAAGGAATATATATCTGGAAAAATATAAAAATTCTGTCCTTTAAATGAGACTATGTGAATTGCAACTTAATTGCTTAAATTGGCTTGTCTAAAAGAAATACAAATACATGCACCTACAGAGAAACTCACATACACACATGGACATGTACACTCCTATTTCAAGCCACATACGCAAACATATAGACAGAAATACAAATACACCAGCATGCATAGTCATATTTGATATAGTCACACATATGTATGGACACAGTTATGAACTCTCTTACATGGCATCATGTTACATACACTGATACAAACAGTGTTTAACACATATACCCAAACACACAATACCAGCTAATGTATGAATGAATACTGTGAGTTCAAACTGAGGCTGAATCAGCCCTCTCAAATATGTGTAACAGATCCTAGGCCACAATTTCTAAATCAAATTCTTTGATCATTTATCTCATTGCTGCCCTTTAGAACAGTAACTAAATTTCAAGAAGCCGTTGTTGATTATAAAGCACTTTAGAATGCCCTGAAATCACGAACTGTCCTAAATAACTGCAAGTTCTTTCTTTATTTTGCAGATTTTATTTTCTCCTTCCTCAAAATAGGAAAGATAGAAACCTAAGGGAGACTCTGTAAGTTCTTGAAGTCCAGTTTGCAAATTTGAGCGTCTAAATGGCAGGAAACCACAAGACTACTTACAAAATGTTGCAATAAATTGTTAAATTAAACTTTAAATAGAGCGGTGCAGTTTGAATATGGATTCAATGTTGCATTTCCCAGTGCATCATGCATGAGTCCTGGAATCACTCATACCTTATTGCTAGGTCCAGTCACTATCCTACTCTCAGTATTACACTAGAAGGCTCTTAGCTTCCATTCTCCTGTCTCCCCTTAGTCCTCTGTACTGACAGACAGCAGTAACTGTCCTCCACTTTAACCAGAGTCAGAGAGTATTTCCAATAAAACAAAGAGTTGCGGATGCTGGAGATCTGGTTTTAATGAAGAGGAACTGGACTTGAAACATTAACTCTGCTTTCTTCCACAGATGCTGCCAGATCTGCAAGGTTTCACCAGCAATTTCTGTTTCAGGGCTTCCTTTACTGCCAGGATCTGATGCCTGACCCAGTGCCACTAATCCCTGGAACCTGAAAATGGAATCAGCTAGTGGATCGAGCTCACATTAGATGGGTGCAAAACTCCAATCCTTCCTGCGCTATATTTCTGGGCCTCCCCCAATACCACCAAGGTTGTGAAATTCCCACAAACCCCACTTAGCTATTGCTTTTAAACATCTGTGACGGTGTGATTCTGGCCTTGAAAAACGTACATGTGAGAAGTTATGTTTCTCAGCTTTACACCTTGTTAAACGTTTATAGTTTGAAGATGAAGGAAGGTCTTTCAGTTTTTGTAGCACCGTTTGGAAATTCTAACTCTTTCCAAGTGCTTCACAGCAACGAGACATGTTTGAAATAGTCATAATCATAGAGCCATACAGCACAGAAATAGACCCTTCGGTCAAATTAGTCTATGCCGAACATAATCCCAAACTAAACTAGTCCCACCAGCCTGCTCCTGACCTATATCCCTCCAAACCTTTCCTATTCATGTGCTTATCTAAATGGTTTTTAAACATTGTCATTATACCCACATCCACCACTTCCTCAGGAAGGTCTTTCCACATGCAAACCACCCTCTATGTAAAACAACTGCCCCTCATTTATTTTTTAAAATCGTTCTCCTCTCACTTTAAAAATGTGCCCTCTAATCTTGAAATATATTACCGAGGAGTGTACCCTCTGCAGACCAAGTAACTGACTAATCACCTTAAATTCAGATGAGCTGAAGTGGCAGTCACTTAGCTCCAGGGAGTTGCATTCAATAACCATATTGTATGAGAATGCTTGTAGTGCAGGAGATAAAGTGATCAATTTGTGCATAGCAAGATCCCACAAACAGCAATATGATAATGATCAGATACACTGTTTTAGTGGTCATGTTTGAAGGTGTAAATGTTGCCCAGGACATTGGGAGGACTCTCATGCTCTTCTTTAAAGTAGTGCCCAAGGAATTTTTACATTGACCTGAGACAGCAGGTGAAACACAGTTTTAATACATTACTTGAAAGACATCACCATTGGCAGAACAGCATTCCTCCATACTGAAATATCAGCTTAGACAAAAATCTTCAACGTATGTGTGATCACTGTCTTGTCAGAGTTAAGATATCTATTAGCTGTCATTAGCTTTCTACTTAAAAATAAATATAACTGTTGTGGGAATAAAGCGCTCAAATGTTTAAATTCTAGTTTATTTTCAACTAATTTAAAAAAGTAAACAGCATATTTTTGTATCACTGCTGCTAATTGAGCCATTTGTAACCCTTGACTCACCATAAGATAGGGCACAGGAGATATTCTTGTATTTTATGTTATGTAATCAAAGCACTTGGAACAGTTAAACAGTTTCATGATAATCAAATCCCTGCTGTCACACAACTATTTGTTTTTTCTTTTTGTTTATCTCTTTATTTAAATGCAGCAGCTGTTTACAAGAGTGAGTTCAAAATTTAGCCACGACGGCTCAGTGGTTAGCAATGCTGCCTCGCAGCACCAGGGTCCCAGGTTTGATTCCAGCCTCGGGCAACTGTCTGTGTGGAGTTTGCACGTTCTCCCCGTGTCTGCGTGGGTTTCCTCTGGATGCACTGGTTTCCTCCCACAGTCCAAAGATGTGCAGGTCAGGTGAATTGGCCATGCTAAATTGCCCATAGTGTTAAGTGCATTAGTCAGAGGGAAATGTGTCTGGGTGGGTTACTCTTCGGAGGGTGGATGTTGGCCTGTTGGGCCAAAGGGCCTGTTTCCACACTGTAGGAATCTAATCTAAAAAAAAACCCTTATTCTCATTTTGATCCACTTAACAAAGGAGAGTAAAGAATATACTTTGTAATCAAGTTAAAATAACGTTTGTTTGCTCCTTAATTTCCTAGGTCTATCTTATATAGTCTTCAAGGACTGAAAGAAACAATCAGTCAAGCTGGATTTCTGTCATTCTCTTCACAACTCAGTTCTTGTACAGAAACAAAATATTGTATATGCTAGAAATCTGAAAGAAGATCAAAAATTCTTGGAAATAGCCGGCAGCTCAGACAATATCTTGGACATTGAAATGGAGATAATGTTTCAGGCTGTTGACCTTTCATCATGATGGAGTACATTCTGGAAATGCAAATTTGTGAAAGAAACATTTTACAACACAAACAGCAATACCATACAATATCAATGATGTGTGGATATCAGTGGCATCTCTAAGAAAAGTCACCATTGTGAAAGATCTGTATCTTTTAGTGATCTTTTAGCCCTTTTGCTGTTAATCTTGCTGTGTTAAGTCTGTGTGGCCCTTCACTCCCAATTGCTAAGAAAATCTTGACTTTCAGCATTGGAAACACCTTAACCTAAAAACCATACCTCTGAACCATTAAATTGTGTTAGGAAGTCTGCTGTGTCTCAATTTAAACTAGGGAATGTTTTGGACATTCTCAAAATATGCTCTTACTTTTTCCTTGCTTGCTATTGATACAGCACATACTTTGATCATTTGCTTTTTTGTGTGAGTTAAACTGGCCTCTTGATAGGGATTTGTCTGCTTACCAGCAAGCTCTGTTTTCAACACTGTAATAAATGAGCACATTAAAGGTTGTCCCATATACTTTAAGACAGTTAACTATGTGTTTCTTCTGCAGACTAACTTGCTTGACCATTCAAGCACAATGGATCTCACCAGCATGATGTTTACCACTGCTAATCACCCGTGCTATATTAACAATAATGGTCTGATAATTAATTGCTCATCGGGGATTGGATTAACTCTGTGAATTAGTTGATTTAAAACAGGAAAATGCACTATAAGTTATAAAACAGACTATTCAGTAAACCAACAGCAAAGTAGTTGTCAGGCAGGTTTGCAACATTGTATACGCATGGTACACGTAGTCCTTAAAAGGTGAACACAGTTAAAGGCAAGATCACATCCAACAATCAGCCTGAAACTTTAATAACTCTACTTTTGTAGCTTGCATTTAGACCTGTACTCAAGCTGTGTACTGTATTTACAAATGCAAAAGTCTACAAAATGAAGTCACAAAACACTCTGTTTCCTTTTTATGCCATTCCAATATAACGTTAACTCAAGATTTGAATTCAATTTATCAGCGAAACAATTATATTTTAACACAAGTCACTGAAATCTTGACCTTCAGCATTGGACACACCTTAACCCAAAAACATACCATGGTGTTATTTCAACCTACCAAAAAAGTTCCACCTGCTTTGTTACCCACTGCTCAACTGGAAACGTACATGTTCACAACATTGAGATCACAGAACATATGCAATGGAATTAAGAACTTTTAACGATTAAAAGATAGGGCATGGTGCCACATATTACTGATAAAGCTTAGGCATTCTTACCTTGCAGTCAGGTGAAGGTGTCCTGTGATGGAGAGGTGATAGAAAGCAAGTGCAAATGGGGCACTCAGAAACTGGTGGACGGTGACTGGGTAATAGTCTAACTCAGACTGTAAAAACTCTAAATCCATCCTGTTTAATCCACTGTTTAAAACAAGTTAAAGCACATTACCTTTACAACTACCAATATGCTAAAGCATAGGTGGCAATATTTTAAAGAAAACCATAATTTGTAGCACACACCAGCACCAAACTAACATGTCATTATATAGCTTCTCCACATTTAAACAGCACTTGAGAAAATACATAATAGAAAACAATGTCAATAGACCAAGAGAAGGAAATAACTGATTAATGCTCCTGTTCCCCAGTAACTGAACAATTCAAAGGAGGCACTTAATCAAAGTGCCAGATAAGCAGCTTGAACTATCTGACTCCAAAGTATTCCTGCTGTGAACAATACAAATCCCTGGCACGTTAATTGGCTTCTAGGATCCGTAGTATTTGCCTAAAGCTTACATTTAAAACAAAATATTTTAGTTTTCATGCTCTGTTTGGGATAAGCATATGTGTATCCAGGGAACATGGGTCCGTGCACCATTAGTCTTTCACTTAGGATTACATTCCCCATGCCATGATTAAAAAGATAATGAAATTTAAATTTAATGCACTCTCTCAAAAGATTATAATTTACACTCACTGTCCACCTTATTAAATCATGGAATGTACACTGTCCTGATTGACTACTGATCTGCATTGGTCAATGTCTGACAGTGAGCTGAAGTAGAAGAGCTGAAGACAGATGCAGGATGAAACATGGGGTTATGATGAGTTGAATAGTGTGAGAGGTTGGTGTTCTGGTGGGGAGGAGATGTCTGGGAATGTTCATTCACTGATGCTAACCTGACAATAAGGGAAAGAAAATGGCTCAGTTGTAATACCGTGGGACTCATTGTCCAGAGACCAATGTTAATGTTGTGGGGGCACGGGTTCAAATCAGACCATGTCAGCTAGCAAAACTTAAGTTCAATTAATACATCTGGAATTGAAAGTCTCAGTAAAGGTGACACAATTGACATAAAAACTCATTCGTTAGAGAAAGAAATCTGTCATCCTCATCCAGTCAGACCAATATGTGATTCTTGACATAGTCGTATGGTTGACTCTTAACTGCCCTGGCAAGATGCTTTGTTCAAGAGCAATAAAGATAGGGCAAGAAATTCTGCCCTTGATGAAGATGCCTATATCCCATGAAATAATAAACAGTAATAAAAATATTCCTGTGTGGTCATGAAGTCTCTTCTAACATTGGTCTTTGTGCCATAACTCATGACGTTCACCCAGTCTCCTGCTTCCATTCCACATTCCGAATGACCTTAAGGATCTTCTGATCCCCTGATAGAACAATGTTACCTTAACTCCTGCAGGGATGCATTGCTAAAATCTCCAGCACTGCATCCATCAGCCCAGGATGACTGCTTTCCATCATCTACACCAATGACCTAGACTTGGATTTTACAAATAAGTCTGCTCATCCAAGTTGAAATCTTGCTTGAAGACAAATGCTGCAGAGACTGAGACAAAAACATACTAGATAAATTACTGAGCCCATTTTAAGAGTTTTCTTTAGATATCTGAAAAGTAAGAGAAAGGCCACTGGGAAATGAGGCTGGAGAATAAGTAATGGGGAATAAAGAAGAACTGAATAGGTACTTTGCATCAGTCTTCACAATGGAAGATACCAGCACCAGTCAGGTGGCAGAGATGAGAGTAGTGGCCATCACTAAGGGAAAGGTGCTGGAAAAACTGAAAGTGTTAAAGGTGGATAAATCATGCTGGACAGATGGACTCACCCTTGAGTTCTGAATGAAATAGCTGAGGAGATTGTAGAGACATTGGTGGTGATCCTTCAGCAATCACTGTAGTCAGGGAGGATCCCAGAGATCTGGAAAATGGTTAATAGAACATTCAAGAAGGGAGGGACGCGGAAGACAGGAAACTTTAGGTCAGTTCACCTGACCTCAGTTGCTGATAAGATTTTAGACTCCATTATCAAGGATGAGATTGCAGAGTACTTGGAAGTGCCTGGTCAAATATAGGCGAAAGTGAGGACTGCCGATTCTGGAGATTAGAGTCAAGATCAGAGTGGTGCTGGAAAAGCACAACAGGTCAGGCAGCATCCGAGGAGCAGGAAAATCGAAGTTTCGGGCAAAAGCCCTAATATAGCTGCGTCAGTACAGTCCTTTGTCAAAGGGATGCTATGCCTGAAAAATCTGTTAGAATTCCTTCAGAAGGTAAATGAGCAAGATAAGCAAAAGAGAGCCAGCGTTTGTGATCAATTTGGGTTTCCCGAAGGCCTTTGACAAGGTGCTGCAAGGGGCTGCTAAATAGCATAAGAGCCCAGAGTATTTGAGACAAGATACTGGCATGGATAGAAAATTGGCTGACTAGCAAAAGGCAGAGAGTGGGGATAAAGGCATGATGGTAGCCAGTGACTAGTGGAGTTTTGCAGCAGTCATAGAGTCCTACAGCACAGAGACAGGCCCTTTGGCCCAAACTGGTCCATGCTAACCAGAATATCTATCCATGCTAACCCCATTTCCCTGCACTTGGCCCATATCTTTCTAAACTTTTCCTATTCCTGTATTTGTGCAAATGCCTTTTAACTATTGTTAATGTATCTGCCTCAATCATTTCCGCTGGCAGCTCATTCCCTATGTGTACCACCCTCTGTGTAAAAAAAGTTGTCCCTCAAGTTCCCTTTTATTCTTTCCCCTCTCACCTTAAACTGATGCCCTCTTGTCTTTGATCCCCAACCCTGGGGAGTCAGTGTTTCATGTTCTCCATTAACGATCAGGATGAAGAAACTGAGGGAATTGTTACTAAGTTTTCAGACCACACAAAGATAGGTGGAGGAGCAGGTAGTGCTGAGGAAGCAGGGAGACTGCAGAAGAACTTGAACAGGCTATGAGAGTGGGCAAAGAAGTGACAGATGGAATACAATGTGGGAAAGTGGTAGGAAGAATAGAGGCATAGACTATTTTTTAAAAGGGGAAAGGATTCAGAAATCTGAAGCAGAAAGGGACTCGGGACTCCTAGTTCAAGATTTTTTAATGTTAACATGCAGGTTCAGTTGGCAGTTAGGAAGACAAATGCAATGTTAGCATTTATTTCAAGAGGGCTAGAATTCAAGAGCAGAGATGCACTGCTAAGGCTGTATAAGGCTCTGGTCAGACTGCATTTGAAATATTGTGATTAGTTTTGGGCCCTGTGTCTAAGGAAGGATGTGCTGGCATTGGAAGGGGTCCAGAGGAGGTTGATAAACATCCCAGGCATTTGAGCGCTTGTCATTTGAGAAGCAGTTGAGACTCTGTGTCTGTAGTCAATGCAGTTTAGAAGGATGAGGGGTGATCTGATTGAAATTGACAGAATATTGAGAAGCCTGGAGAGAGTGGACATGGGGAAGATGTTTCCACCATAGGAGAGATGAGGACCCAAGGGCACAGCTTCACAGTGAAGGCACCACCCTTTAGAACTGTGATGAACAGGAATTTTTTCAGTCAGGGTGTGGTTAATCTATGGAATTCAGTGCCAAAGAGGGAGGCCAAGTCTTGATTAGTAAGGGGCTCAAGGATTATGGGGAGAAGGCAGGAGAATGGAGCTGAGAAACATATCAGCCATGATCGAATGGTGGAGCAGATGCAATTGGCCGAATGGCCTTATTCTGTTCCTGTTTCTTAAGGTCTTATGACCTAAGGATGTACTTGACAATCCTTTGGAGAAAGAGATAATTGACAATTTGGTCTGAGTCTGCCATCAGGTAGGTGAGGACCGCAGATATTGGAGATCAGAGTTGAGAGGAAGACAATGAAGATCCTGATGAAGAGCTTATGCTCGAAACGTCGCTTCTCCTGCTCCTCGGATGCTGCCTGACCGACTATGCTTTTCCAGGACCGCACTCTCAACTCTCCCATCAGGTCTAGACCAGTTAATGTAAGGCTCAAGGGGTATGCAAACCTATCATGCTCAACCGACACTGGAGGATTAGCGAACAAACAGAAGGCAGAGAGTTGGGGTGGAATATGAGGAACATTTTCAGGATGGCAATCTGTAACCAGTGGAGTGCGGAGTTCTGGCCAAGTTTGCAGAAGACACAAAAATAGATAACATGATACAAAGAATCGTCAGGAAGATATCGACAGGATAGTGAATGTACAAAAACTTGGCAGATGGAATATAATGTTGGTAAAATGTGAGATTATGCACTTTGGCAGGAAGATGGCTGAAGATGGTAGATGGAGTCACATTTTTGGATCATTGGAATCTCTTCTGGAGTAGAAGTGACCTGTACAAGAAGGACTGATTGCCCCTGAATTGGAAGGGGACCAATATACTGGCAGGGAGGTTTGCAAGAGCTGCTCAAGAGGATTTAAACTATTAAGGTGGCAGGGGGGGTGGTGGGACCCAGGGAAGTAGTGAGGAAAGAGATCAATCTGAGACTGGTACAGTTGATAAAAGAAGCGAGTCAAACAGTCAGGGCAGGCATGAACAAAGCAGAGAACAAGGTAGGATTGATAAATTAAACTGCATTTATTTCAATGCAAGAGACCTAACAGGGCAGGCAGATGAACTCAGGGCATGGTTAGGAACATGGGACTGCGAAATCATAGCAGTTACAGAAACGTGACTCAGGGATGGATAGGATTGGCAGCTTAATGTTCCAGGATACAACTGCTACAGGAAGGACAGAAAGGGAGGCAAGAGAGGGGGTGGGGGGGATGGCATTTTTGATAAGGGATAGCATAACAGCTGTGCTGAGGGAGGATTTCCCAGAAATACATCCAGGGAAGTTATTTGGGTGGAACTGAGAAATAAGAAAGGGATGATTACCTTATTGGGGTTGTATTATAGACCCCATAATACTCAGAGGGAAATTGAGAAACAAATTTGTAAGGAGATCTGTTAACTGTAAGGATAATAAGGTAGTTATGGTAGGGGATTTTAACTTTCCAAACATAGACAGGGACTGCCGTAGTGTTAAGGAGTGAAATGAAGAAGAATTTTTTAAGCATGTACAAGAACATTTTCTGATTCAGTATGTGGATGTACCTACCAGAGAAGGAGCAAAGCTTGACCTACTCTTGGGAAGTAAGGAAGGGCAGGTGACTGAGGTGTCAATGGGGGAGCACTTTGGGGCCAGCGACCATAATTCTATTAGTTTCAAAATAGTGATGGAAAAAGATAGACCAGATCTAAAAGTTGAAGTTCTAAATTGGAGAAAGGTCAATTTTGATGGTATGAGGCAAGAACTTTCAGAAGCTGATTGGGGGGAGATGTTCGCAGGTAAAGGGACAAATGGAAAATGGGAAGCCTTCAGAAATGAGATAACAAGAGTCCAGAGACAGGATATTCCTGTTAGGGTGAAAGGAAAGGCTGGTGGGTAAAGGGAATGCTGGATGACTAAAAAAA